>NC_053492.1:70765185-71065185 GCF_905171775.1 Rana temporaria | reverse complement strand
CGGCTATGGCCGCCAGCTGTATCACGGGAGAGCACTCGCAAAGACTCAAAACCATGCAAGCTCGCTCGCATGAAGGTGTTGAGTTAGGGTTGCCACCTCATCCCTTTAAAACAGAACACATATGAATTACACAGGTTCTGTGGCTGATTAAGGTGGTAATTGAACTCAAGTGGAGCCTTATCTAAATTAAATTAGCCTCAGAACCTGTGTAATTCATATGTGTTCTGTTTTAAAGGGATGAGGTGGCAACCCTATGTTGAGTCCTTGCGGGGGGGGGGGGGGGGGGGAGTACGAGCTGTGAAACATGTCAGCCACCTTTTTCCTGTTGTTCACTTCATTTTGACTGCATCGCTTTGGTTGTTTTTTGGATTTCATTTGTACAATAAAGACATCGCTTTAAGAAGTACGGCAGTCCAGGATCTTCTTCTATCCAATTGTCCTTGCAGGGGGGAGCCGAGACAGCCGGCAAGGGACCCCAGAAGACCAGGTTCGGGGCCAGTCTGTGCAAAACGTGCTACACAGTGGCGGTAAGTATAACATGTTTGTTTAAAAAAAAAAAAATAATAACTTTAGTGATCCTTTAACAAACCCACAAGTCCCTATCTTGTTTGTAACCCGGGGACTGTCTGTAAGGAAAAATAATCTCATAGTGACTGAGTATGAACAGCATGTAATACACCATTTATTGATAGTTTTTTATTATGTCAATTTAGTGACACTTTAACCTCAAATAGACTGGTAATTATTCAGGTCACCTTATTCCAGCATCTCCTCAATTTTGGACAATGTACAAGTCCACTTTATTAGACCACCATGTATGAGTTGGCCCAGTTCATCTACACATCAAAATTTTACCTCTGAAAAGTTGACACATTTTAACAAAGGCATCAAATTGTGTTTTTTCAACGCGGTAACTGTCAATATAGAGGTTTCTCATTAGATGGAAACATTCCTGCAAAATAACTCATTAAAATGTTCCTCTCTATTGTTCTGATATCAGGTCCATTTAAAAAAGTTTTACAATAACAAACTGCGTGCCCGAAAGTCTGTCAAGCTCATGGAGGATTTAGATTACGGCATTTTTTAAACAGTTTGTACTAATACACAATGTTCATTTTGCTACCTTGGTTTATGTCCAGGAGTCTCACTGGAATGGTGACACAAATGTACTTAAGAGGGACAATTCCACAGCATTAACAGAAATCTGCACTTGATGGGGTTTATTAATGGTACGTACTGATCAAATACGAAAACGTTGCCTTTAAATCGACTCCAAGCACATTGTTTACCTGCTGAGAAACTAAATTTTTTATTCTTACATTCATCTGGCGAGCATGGCATGCCACCTGAATACACCGGGGTGCCAGTATTCCTGGATGACCCTGATTATGTTCCCATGAAAATGTAGGTCAGTGTATTCACTGGTTCTAGCACTGTCCTCTTTCTAATCACACAGTAAACACACTTGGTGCTCAGCCACCCTTTTTTATCATGACCCCCCGCCCCTACATCTCCTACCTGAGCTGTCCCAATACAGCCAGCCAGGGCTGTTCATGTGCCACGGCAATGATACTTTAATTTGTGCCGCTGCATTTTACTACAAGGTCAAACTCACCCATTGCAAAGTACCAAGTGCAAAGTACGTAATTGTACCATGGTACTGCAGCATTATAAGCATTATATGGTCCAATCATGGACTTAGGACTCATATTTGGAGCACCTGTACCCTCATATAACTCTTTCTGGGACCATATAATTCACCTCTACTATGATTTGGTTTGAGATAGAATCATGAAATTTCTTCTTAATACTCTACAATCAATGATACAAAACAAAACATCATACCCCAGACGATGCAAAATATTGCGAAACGCGTCCGGAGACTCCACTGTTGCCGCGCACATTTGATGAAGTACCTTTTTTCCATTTTTATCACTTTACATCTGCTCTATTCGATCGGTGTATTTGAAGTCTATTACTTTTGAAGACCTGGTCTCGCAGTGGTAACATCCAGTGATTATATCAAGCTTTGTTGACCTTCTGAGCGTACGCTCTTCAGGGTTCAACATTTCTGTATCACACTATGTGCTTCTTTTAGCCTTTTCCAACAACATCCGGCTCATTGTTTGACCATCTGTGGGTCATCACCTTCAAGCACTTTACATCTGCTCCATTCGATTGGTGTATTTGAAGTCTATTGCTTTTGAAGACCTGGTCTCGCAGTGGTAACATCCATTGATTATATCAAGCTTTGTTGACCCTCTGAGCGTACGCTCTTCAGGGTTCAACGTTTCTGGTAAGCCTCTGTACATCTAGTGGCGGCTTTTTTACAAGTGTGTGTCACGTCTAAATTGTGGAAATATCGCATGGTTTTCATGTTTACATAATAATTATTCACCCAATGGAAGTCCACGTTTCAAGCTTCACTATTTATATATGATTTTTTGGACTCTTTATTTATATTTTCATTTGTTATATACTTATGATTCACCGTATTTGCACACCATTCACTTGGTGATTTTTATATTGTTTATACCCTGTTTTTTCATTAAGATATCAATAGGTAGATTCACAAAGAGTTAGGCCGGCTTATCAGTAGATAAGCCGACCTAACTCAGAATCTACGCCGACCTAAGTTTAAGCGCATGCTCAAACAGAGATACGTTTAAACCTATCTAAGATAGGACGGCTTGCGCCGTCCTATCTTAGATTGCAATTTTTCGGATGGCCGCTAGGTGGCGCTTCCATTGCGGCCGGCGTAGAATATGTAAATTAGTTTCTATGTCGATTCACGAACGTACGCCCGGCCGCCGCAGTCGCTTTACGCCGTTTCCGTAAGGCCTTAGGCAGCCTAAAGTTATTCCATCTATGAGGTGGAATAACAATGTTAAAGTATGGCCGCCATTCCCGCCGTGAGGTTCGAATTTTTTACGTTGTTTGCGTAAGTCATTCGCAAATCGGGATTTACGTAGTTTACGTCCACGTCGAAATCAATAGGCCCGTACGGCGTACTTAGCCGCAATGCGCACTGGGTAATGTAGGCGCCCGGCGCATGCACAGTAACAAAAAATGTCAAAAACGTGAGGTCAAGCCTCATTGCCATACAACACGCCCCCCTCCAACCCATTTGAATTAGGCGCCCTTACGCCCGCCGCGTTTACACTACGCCGCCCTAAGTAAGGAGGTAAGTGCCTTGAGAAACATGTACTTGCCTCTCTTACTTAAGGCGGCATAGTGTAAACACGCTAGGCTACGCCGCCGCAAATTAGCGCGCCCCTACCTGAATCTACCCATTCGTTTATATACTCATTTGGGACACTATTCAGCGCTACAATTTATATGTTTTGTTTAATACTCTACAATCAATGATGCCTGAATACTATGAACAAAACACTTGACTCCTGCATGTACTGTGATTGCCAGAGCGTTGAGTAAGCCACCGTCCCCGTCCTTTGTGGAATGAGCCTGTGAGATGGACTCTATTTGTCATCTGGAAAATCTGATCTCCTGGAAAACAACTGAATCTGCCAAATACACTCTTAGGCCCCGTACACCCGACCAAACATGTATGCTGAAACTGGTCCGCGGGCCAGTTTCAGCATACATGTTCGGTCGTGTGTGGGCGCGAGCGGGCCGAATTCCAGCAAACATTTGCCCGCCGGGCCTTTTCCCAGCGGGCAAATATTCCTGGACGTGTTTTAAAACCGTCCGCTGGAATCCTGCCCGCTCGGACATGTACGGTCGTCAGTACAGACCTACCGTACATGTCCAGGCGCCCGCCGTCCCTCGCATGCGTCGAATGACTTTGACGCATGCGTGGAAGCCTTTAAATGGCAGGCCCGCCCACGTCTCTGCGTCATCGCCGCGGCGACGACGCGGACACGCCCCGCGTATTGTTTACGCGCGGACTTCTGTACAGAAGCCCTCTGGCAGACATGTACGGTGAAAACGGTCTGACGGACCGCTTTCACCGTACATGTTTGTTCGTGTGTACCCGGCCTAACATGGTCGGTCTGGAATCACTTCCGACATTCCTCTAAATTTGCCTTTTACCTTTCATCTTCCTGTTAAATTACTCGCTACCCTTTATTGGATACCCAACTTCATCCCTCATCATAGTGCTTGGGTCTTGTTTTGTTTTTTTCCCTTCCACCCCCTCCTCCCTTTTCTCTCTCTCCCTTTTTCTTCTTTGTTATACAATGTTTCTTTTCATGATTAGCCATGTTTTCTGGTTGCTACATTCCCATCAAGAATTCAACATGCTTGTCTGTTTATAATCATATTAATTAAAAAAAATTTTTTTTTTCCTCTAGCATAAAATGAGGCATAGTAGCGCGAGCTACAGTATGCCTGTCTTTATTTTTTTATCCCCGTACTCACTGTGCAATCGTAGAGACAAGATTACGACTCACAGCGGGGAATGGGCGTTCCTATGGAGAGAGAAGGTGATTGACGGCCGGCTCTGGCACGTCACGCTTCTCCGGAAATAGCCGAAATAGGACTTGGCGCTTCACGGCGCCTGCGCATAGTCTGTGCACAGGCGCCGTATAGCGCCGTGAAGAGCCGAGACCTGTTCCGGCTGTCTTCGGGGAGCGTGACGTGCCAGAGCCGGCCGTCAATCACCTTCCCTCTCCATAGGAACGCCCATTCCCCGCGGGGAGTCGTAATCTTGTCTCTACGAGTGCACAGTGAGTACGGGGATAAAAAAATAAAGACAGGCATACTGTAGCTCGCGCTACTATGCCTCATTTTATGATAAAACGTTGTTATGGAGGGTGAACCACCGCTTTAATGTTATCTGTCCACCCAAGAGAGCTATCCCTATTGCTCTCATTGTAGAAAGACCTCTCTCCGTGTGAATGACGTTTCTTATGTTTTTGGTATAAGGTATATTTGCTATAGACATTACTATGTATGTTTGTCTGACTACTGACTGCATCAATACCCGCCGACTAGGATCGTTACACTTCTTTGTTATTTACCTATTGGGGACTACCATGTCTTTTGATATGTGTATGTACCAGCACGAATATTCTACTTTCACTGAGTTGGTGTCTTGTAATGTATATGGATATATGTCTGACCCATATTACCCCCCCATTTTTTTTCTACTTTTTTTTCCACGTGAACTTGTTATAACAGAATAAAATGTAATAAACAAAGATTAAACATAATCATGGAGTTAGCAGGCATTATAATGCCTCAACACCTGTGAAATGCCCTCTTAAAAACGTGAACCAAACGCAGACTGCTCTTTAGAGGGCACCACACTCAACAGCGAGCGTGAAAGAACCCTTAGGCTGCGTACACATGAACAGTTAAACCTATGAGAACGGTCTGACGGACCGTTTTCATCGGTCAAAACCGATCGAGTGTGGGCCCCATAGGTTATTTAACCTTTGGTTAAAAAAAAGCAAACTTGCTTTAAAATTTAACCGATGGATTGCTAACCGGTAGGTCAAAACCAATCGTTAGTATGCAAAACCATTGGTTAAAAACCTGCGCATGCTCAGAATCAAGTCAACGCATGCTTGGAAGCATTAAACTTCGTTTTTTTCAGCACGTCGTTGTGTTTTACGTTACCGCGTTCTCACGCGTTGACACGATCGGTTATTTAACCTATGGTGTGTACGCGTGACGGACCATCAGTCAGCTTCATCGGTTAACCTAAGACAACTGTCCTTCAGACCGTTTTCATTGGATGGACTGATCGTGTGTACGAGGCTTTAGGCATACTGCAGCATGGAGGTTTAACAGCTAGGAGTCATTTAACAAAACCCTGCAAACCTCCCAGCATAATTTAAGGTGGAACTTGACCTAATATACTTACCTCCTCTTGAACAGTGCTCAAGGCATCCCTCGCTACTGCCATCTTCTTTCAGGTGCTGGTCTTCAGGCATCTTCATTGGCTGGCATTAGAGGACATCACTCCTGCAGGTGTGCAGTCATCCTGGCACACAGGGAGGGTGCTGGTGATGTAAACTGAGCTGTGCATGTGCAGCTCAGTTTACATGCCACAGAAGTCTGTGGGCAGGCAGGTAGGTGGATTTTATTGCAGCTAAGACATTGCATGTCTGCAGTAAAAAGCCTGACTGCTCAAATTTTTTTTTTAAATGTGTTCCGTTTCATTTAATGTTACTTGCACTTTTAAACTGTTTCTAGGCAAAACCTTTTTTCACTTTTGAAAAGTGTCTGGAAGGGTTAGATCATCTGTCATGTTTTTTTTTATTAGTCCCTGTGTTCCCATTAGGGATATTCACCCCTCTATTTGTAATGTTAGCCATTGTCACCAAGGAAGGAAGTGAGTGGAAATGCAACATCTTAGGGGTTTCCCCAGAACAAGAAGTAGGAGGAAATCTTCCAACGGGGATATCGCCTAAGATGGGAATTTCTCTCACTTGACAGGGATTTTAAGCCTCATTTCTTTACTACATCCAAAAAAGATGGTTATTTTCCTCACTTTGGGAGATTTTTTTTTTACTTTTTGTTGAGTCTCTGGGACAGGAAATTGAGGGAAATGCAGGCAGCAAAAAAATAAACTAAGGCCCCGTACACACGATAGAATCCATCCGCAGATAAATCCCAGCAAATGGGTTTCTGCGGATAGATTCTATGGTGTGTACACGCCAGCGGATCTCTTTCCGCGGAGAAATCTCCTCTGGGATGGATTCCAGCAGATCGAATATTTGTTGTGCTGCACAACAAATCCATCTGCTGGAATCCATTCCAACGGATGGATCCGCTCGTCTGTACAGACTTACCGGATCCATCCGTCCAAAGGGATTCCCCGCACGCGTCGTAATGATTTGACGCATGCTTGGAATTCCTTATATGACAGCGTCGCGCCCGTCGCCGCGTCATAATCGCGGCGACGGCGCGACACGTCATCGCCAGAGGATTTCCGCGCGGATTTCAATGGGATGGTGTGTACACTCCATCCCATCGAAATCAGCGGATATCTTTGAGAGGATTTATCCGTGGAAACGGTCCGCTGGACCGTATTCGCGGATAAATTCTCCCGTGTGTATGGGGCCTAACACGGATTTTAACTCTTCCCAGCTCTATCAAAATATAAGTGAAACAAATCCTTTGGCGTTTATATGAACCACTACTATCAACTGTTAATTGTCAGTAGTAAAGGATGTACAAAAATATCTGTTCTGAAACAAAAAGTCCCTTTCATTCCCCAGGAAACCCTATGGGAATCCCAAGTATATTCCTAAAGGAACATCAGAGCCATGTAGACAGGGCCTGCTTCCTTCCCAAAGGGAAATCACCCTTTGTAGTTAACAATCAGGGGCCAGCAAAGTCAATTATATCTTATCAGTTGCTAGTTTTGAAGACAGAGGAAAAGTGCGCTTAGATTACAACAGCAAAAAAAGTTAAAAGAGAATAAAATTGCAGCAGATATCATTTTAGATTTGACTACCTGGCATCTGTTCAGTCCTGAGATACAGAGTAGGTGTCTGCCATAGAGAATTCAGGAATACTCAGGGCTATCACGCATCATGTAAGCCCAACTCCAGCTACATTTTTTTTTGTTTTTTAGAGTTGAAAATATATTTATTGGTAGCGAAATAAACAATACCAAAAAAATACAAAAAGAAACAATAATCAATGTTACATAAAAGTGACAATCGTGAGCAAACATGTAACTTGAGTCAGCCCAATGGCTATCGCCCATAGCATAACTCCTGATGCCTTATAAGAAATAATGAACATCATCGGTCGTCCTTAGGAGCAAAAGACTACTCCCGTAAAGAGGGTGTCCTTGTTTCCGATCAGGTAACATATGGAAAATTCAACGTAAATAAAAAAGAAAAAGAGAAGAGAGGAACGACCCAAAGAAGGTCGTGGAAAGGGAAAAAGTGGAAAGGAAAGAAGATAGATCAGAAAAGGGCAGGAAACAGTGGGAGAAGAGCACAAGGGCTGCTGTGTAAACATTTGCGGGATAGGGTTATTAGGAGGACAGTGGGGGGGGGGGACATCTGGAGGTATATGCCTCGACCAGCCCAATATTAGGGTCACAAGTTAGGATGATCGTATTGGGAGTGGTAACATATTGGTGAGAGTATCAGAGGCGGAGAAGTGGAGCCAAACAGACCACAGCATCTTGAATTTATCAAAGGTGTCATTGTCAAGGGCCAGCATCTCCTCCATTCTCATGGTATCATTCATGATCGAGACCCGCCGTGATAAGGGGGGAGTGACAGTCGTTTTCCAAAATGAAGGTATGAGCTGTCTCGCTGAGGACATAAAAAAACAGAGAAGACTTTTCTTCTGTGATGCAACTGACCCAGGGAGAATGGAAAGGAGACCATTCTTGGGGGAGGGTGTCAATGCTTCATCATAAATTTTATTATAACAAGTAAATACCTGAGTCCAAAAGGGGCGGATCCTCTTGCATTCCCACCAGATATGTAGATAGGTCCCTGTAGAGGAGGTACACCGCCAACATGTGGCTGGAGTAGACGGGAACAGTTTGTGTAGCGTGGAGGGGTCCCTGTACCATTGTGATAAAACCTTATAGTTCTTTTCCTGGGAGTAGCAGGATATCGTTGATTTGTGAGTAAAAAGAAACAAGGCCTGCCAATTCGATCGGGGTATGTCTTCTTTCAAATCTGCAGACCACTTCCCGGTGTAGGGAGGCAGATCACCATGTAGGAGAGCTTGAAGGAGACAGTATATGGTAGAAAGGAGGTGTCTGGGTGTTTCAGAGAGGGAGCACAGTCGTTCAAATTCAGTGTAAGGGCGGTGGATCTGGGAGGAACTGTGTAGGCACTGCGCAAATGTAGAGAGGTGAAAGGTGGTAAGCCAGTCTGTGGGACCCGTCGGTGTGACCGGAGTCCCTCGTAGCGGGTCCACAAAAGAGTGGGCTTGGGGCCAGTCAGAGCGCCTAAAGGGCCCTATCGTAGCCGCTCCTATGTCCTGGGGGTATACTGGGTTATCGAACAAAGGGGACAATGGGGAGGGGTCGGAGGACAAGGTGGTGCACAGACCCCTATGGACCCACAGTCTGAGAGAAGCAATTGTTAATGGAGAGAGAGATAGCAGGCGGGAAAAATTGGACCCATATCCCCAAAGAAGCGCCCAAAGGTCTACGGGTGCTAAGTCTTGTTCGATGGCGACAGAAGCCTTCAGAAAAGGGTTGTTTGTTTTTTAGATGAAGATGGAAGGGGTCGAACTGTTTACTGCTGTCTATGCCCAAACTGGGGAGTTTATCTCTCACATCCTCTTCTGTTGCCCACGCAAGAGGCAAGAGCAAATATGTGGTTTTCAGCACTAAAACCAAAGGTAAAGTAAAAAGTGTTCAATTGTCTCATAAAATTTAAATATATTCCCAACTAATGATCACCCTGTAACAATTAAATCAACTATACCCCTAGCATTTACCATGCTTAAAAAGAAAAATCCAATCAAACCCGGATACTTAAAATGAACATCTTCCCTAAACCTGACACAAAACTCTTACTTAATCCAGTCCCCCAATTCCACAGTCAGTCATGAAGAAGGAGCCAGTGCGCATGCTCCGTAATGTATCACCGCCTCGCTTGACGTCACATCCGGTTACTGCGGTCCACACTGGTTCCGGCAGCACAATGGATCGTCCAGGTATCAGACACACTACTCCACACCACTAGCCGGCCAGGAGACACATTGACAAGATCACCCAGGGAACACCTCCCGCTGGGCGCTTCCCAAAACATGATGCGCCTATATACCTAATGTTTCTGGTAAGTGTTTTTAACCGTTTTGGGCTATTAAAGTCTAGTTTTTATTGCAGTTAGAAGCACTTTCTCTTTTCTTATCAAAATCTAGGTTTCACTATGTTTGACATCTTGCCTAGCTGTAGTCAACCTCCTTCCGCCAGCCGTATAACAGCAGTGTTGTGAGTCTTCCTTTAATTTTCAATTGGGCTGCCTTTTTCAGAGACCTGATAGGTAGTGCAACAGCCAACTGGAGAAGCTTGAAGGGCAGGCTGACAATGCTGCGACCAACTGCTATAGGCAGTGGCTTATTGCTTTCAGCCTGCTACAGAAAAGTGATTTTACTGGCAGGATCTCCAAGAAAGATATATTTTTAACAGATTCACACAAAAAAATAAGACATCTGTATACAGATATGATGCCAAAGTTAAAATAGATTTGTTAGTTTTTTCCATTGAATGAAGCCATATTTAGCACCACCTTACAACTTCACAACATACACACAATGCCTCTGCTCCTGCTGTCATTTGATAGGGAGAACGCAGGCTGAGGCCCACAGCTCTGTGTCCTGTGTTTTCCAACCACAGAGATTAAAATGTAAACAGTGTTAAAACAGAAAAGGGGAGAAGGGAGGATTTAAAGTGGTTTTAAAGGTAGAAGGTGTTTTTTATTAATGTATTCTCTGCATTAAGGTAAAAAAAAACTTCTGTGTGCAGCTCCCCCCCCCCCCCCCCCCGTCCCCCTATAGACTCACCTGAGCCTGATCTCAATCCAGACTGTGCCTGATAGCAGTGGCTCTCTCTTCTCACTGGACATGGAGACAGCAGCGGGAGCTACTGACTGTCAATTACAGCCAGTGTGCAAAGAACGGGGGGTGGGGGCACGTTGGGATCAAGTCTGCACGAGTGCCCACACAACAAGCGGCTAGCTATGGAGGCACTTGGCAGCGTAGAGGAGCCAAAATCAGTGCCCATCAGTGCCGCCTTTATCAGTGCCCGTTAAACTAAGAAAACATTTTTTTCTCTCAAAATTTACGTTTTTTTTATTTGTTTGGCAAAAAAAAAACCCAGAGGTGATCAAATACCACCAAGAGAAAGCTCCATTTGTGGGAACAAAATTATAAACATTTTGTTTGGGTAAAGTGTAGCATGACCACGCAATTGTCATTTAAACAGCGACAAAGCTGAAAGCTGAAAAACTGGCTTGGGCAGGAAGGGGCGAAAGTGCCTGGTATTGAAGTGGTTCATTTTCAAAAATGGGTCAATTCAGGGGTGTGCGTAATTTTTCCACAGTGTGTTGGGTATGAACCATATCCCTTCATTTGGAAGCACTGGACAATGCACCTGGTATGAAGGAATCATTCTACCTGCATCAATGCCACACAGGATAATGAATGCGTTCTGGTGTGAGCAAGTCCCAAAAGAGAGGAAGTACCTGGCAGAAACTATTCAAGATGATGTAACCCAGATATCCTTAGCAGCACATTAGAATACATTTAATAATTACAGCTAAAGTAAACAGCTTCAAACACAGGCACCGGTGAGTCATGTTTTTACGTATTAAAATAGATTACTGTAGCGCGGTCTGGGACTGCAAAGCTGCTGTTATCACCATGTATCTGGGAGACCAGTTTTTACCATTCTTACACATTGTCACTATAGCAATAAATTGTTACCAGCAGGGAAATGAGGTATGGAAATAAGCCGGCTTAGATTGTTTGAATCTCAGCTGGTTCAGCAAGGACCGGTCAAGATTCTAACCATCTATGGCAGTGGTTCTCAACCTTTGAAGTGCCGTGACCCCTTGATAACATTTTCCAAGTTGTGGGGACCCCAACAGTAAAATTTTTGTAGCGTGGGTTGCCAGCACCCAAGGCAAGACAAGTAATTTGCGCCACTAACCCACGGACATTTAGCGCTCCCCGAGTCCCTTCCACTCGTATAGTATTAAAACCCCTTATGGTACATTTTAGGATGTACCAGTCTCTCTTTGTTCTCCTTTCTTTCCCTATTAGCTCCCTATCCTAGCCCCCCCCCCAATCCCTATATCTAGCCGTCTTTCTTGTTCTCTTATTCTTTATCTCCCATTTTCTTTGTTCCTCCCCCTTCCATGTATTCTCCATTGTTATACCTTCTTACTCCTTGGTGGGGGGGTGGAGAGAATGGAATGAGTGGCAGTGGTGGCGGGGAGTTGGGATGAGTGGCAGTGCTGGGGGATGTTCTGATCAGCCAACCTAGGTGCTCTTGATCAAGGTCATCTACTGATCTGAGAACTGTAGTAGGGACTCTAATCACAGGTAGTATTACTCACTGTGTCTCCGGCTTTGTGGTGTTTTGCAGCAGTGGCACCCAAGCCAAAATCAGCAGATCGGGTCTCCTCCAGCCCCTCCCCCTTCACATTCCTCACCAGTCAGCTGACCTCTATTTTCTGCCCCCCCCCCCCCCCCAGCCATGCCGTGAACTGAATAGGCAGCCGGGAAGAGGCTGAGTGGGCGGCCACAGGCTCCAGAGACCGGCCCCAAAAAGGCTGAGAGATCGGTGCGGGCTTCAGGAACAGCCAAGGATTTGGTGACCCCTGCAAATCGTCTTTCGACCCCCAGGTTGAGAACCACTGATCTATGGGCAGGCTGATTGTACCCAAGTCAATCCATCGATTGACTTGGGCACAACTAGCATGTCAGATTTTTACATGTGATTATCATGGTGTTCTCCTGGCAGTTACAGCGTCCTGCGCCCACCCTTCCAGGAGAACACAATAGCTCTTCAGGAGGGATTCCCAGTCAGTGTTGATGAGGTAATCAATCAATTTTCTTTCCTACAATCTGTGGTTACAGAAAAGAAAATTGCATCATCTATGGTTTGCCTATGTGGTCTATCTATATGTGGTCTAAAAAAAATCACTTTGTGAATGTGTCAGCATAAAAGTCACAAATAATACCTATAATATTTTGGAATATGTGTAAAATATCAGTTTTCATTTATTGTCTTTCACAGGGTACATGTAACATTCCCTAACATTTGATCCTAGGATAAAAAAAGCAGTAATAATATACGAGTAGATCAGTTCAGACAGATCAGACAGAGTATGGAGATTCCTGTGCTCATCACTGACAGTGTCTGACAGATAAATCAAATTTAAAACATTGACAGTTGAAACTGTCTAAAGGTAAACAACAGCGGTCCAAGGTTCTCTAATGTCAGGGTCCTGTCTTGGATGTGAGGACACCGAGGGAAAGTCTACTGTCGGAGTATAGGGGAGCACTGCCTGCTGGGGGAGCAGGGAATCAGGTAAGCAAAAATGCTTTTCGTGGCCACTAAGGAAACAAGCATTTAACCCTTGCAGTGTGGGTGCAGCCCCAATGCAAGGGAGGACTTTTAGTTCTCTCAAAGTTGGGATTTAAAAAATAGAAGAGAATACTGCAGTATATTTATGCATTTATTTTTTGAACACACCTGAAAAAAAATGGTTACTTTAAGATCTTTATCCTGGTTTGTTAGCTTTGTGAACAGAGACTCACTTCCCTAATTCATGCCCAACAATTACACACAGAGCACAATCAAATTTAAAAACAACACTAGTTACAAATAGAGTTGCCACCTCATCCCTTTAACTGAACACATAATATTTACACAGTTTATGTGGATGATTAAGGTGGTAATTAAACTCAATTGGTGCCTTATCTGCATTAAATTAGCCTCAGAACCTGTGTAATTCTTATGTGTTCGGGTTTCAGACCCCGTTCACACCGGGCCGATTTGACATGTCAAATCAGCGCCCATTGCCGGCAATGGCACAGTTCGAATCGGTGCAACGCCAACTTTGCGGCACCACACCAATTCCCAAAAGTAGTTCCTGCACTACTTTTGGCGACTTCAGGGCAATTTGAATAGACATCTGTGCATAAACCCGCACAGATGTCTCTCAATCGCTACTGAAGTCGGACTGAAATGCCGAAATCGTGTGACTTCAGCTGAACGTTTACGATTTCAAACCCGCATTTAGTGTGAACCTAGGCAAAAGGGATGAGTTGGCAAACCTAATTACAAATATTTAAATAGTAACTCAACTTTTGTTGAGAAAATAAATAAGTAAAAAAAATTCCCTCTAGGTGATCTAGGTACATTGCATGGATTTTAACAAGCCCTGTTTCAGATTCCTACCTTTCGATATTCTGAAGAAATAGCTGATTGCGTGTCTGTCCACGTGGAAAATAAATGTGAATGGGAGTGATTTTATAATTATCAATCAGCTGCTGCACCTGCAGGGCTCTAATACGGGAAGTGGCAGGGTCTGCATCCCTTTTGAGAAAATCTCCCCATAAATGAAATTTTTGTTGCAAGGGATGCCCAAAATCTGACATGCAGACATCTGAGAAAATCAGTGAGCCAATTACACAAGCAGGAAATAACAGATCTGGGGGGCGTTCTGTACAACATCTGTGAACAGAAATCCTCCAGGCTGCCTTCCTGCATTGCATTTTACAGAAAATTACAGATTTAATTCATTATTTTCCTCAAAATTCTACAAACAATACCCCATAATGACAACAGGAAGGAGTTTGTTTTAAATCTTTGCAAATTTTTTAAAAAATAAAAACCGAAAAAAAATTACATTTACATAAGTAGTCACAGCCTTTACTCAATACTTTGTTGAATCACTTTTGACACCTATTAAAGCCTCAAGTCGTTTTGCGTACGATACTACAAGCTTGCCACACCTATTTTTGGTCAGTTTCTCCCATTCTTCTCTGCAGGACCTCTCAAGCTCCATCAGGTTGGATTGTGAGCATCGGTGCAAAGCCATTTTCATTTGCTGCATTCATCCTTCCCTCGATCCTGACTAGTCTCCCAGTTTCCGTTGCTAAAAAAACATCCCGACAGCATGATGCTGCCACCACCAACACCTCACTGTAGGGATGGAATTGGCCAGGTAATGAGCGATGCCTGGTTTCCTCCAGACATGACGCTTGTCATTCAGGCCAAAGTGTTCAATCTTTGTTTCATCAGACCAAAGAATTTTGTTTCTCATGGTCTGAGAGTCCTTCGGGTGCCTTTTGGCAAACCCCAGGAGGGCTGTCATGAACCTTTTACTGTGGAGAAGCTGCCGTCTGGCCACTCTACAATACAGGCCTGATTGGTGGAGTGCTGCAGAGATGGTTGTTCTTCTGGAAGGTTCTCCTCTCTCCACAGAAAAACGCTGGAGCTCTGTCATAGTGACCATCGGGTTCTTGATCACCTCCTTGGCTAAGGCCCTTCTCCCTGATTGCTCAGTTTGGCCGGGCGACCCACACTAGGAAGAGTCCTGGTGGTTCCAAACTTCTTCCATTTACAGATGATGGAGACCACCGTGCTCATTAGAACCTTCAATGCTGCAGAAAGTTTTCTGTACCCTTCCTCTGATCTGTGCCTTAATAAAATCCTGTCTCGGAGGTCTACAGACAATTTCTTGGACTTCATGGCTTGGTTTGTGCTCTGACATGCACTCTTAACTGTGGGACCTTATATAGACAGGTGTGTGCTTTTCCAAATCATGTCCAATCAACTGAATTTATCACAGGTGGACTCCAATCAAGTTGTAGAAACATCTCATGGATGATCAGCGGAAAGGTGCACCTGAGCTAAATTTTGAGTGTCACAACAAAGGCTGTGAATACTTAGGCTCCATTCACATCTCCGCGACAAGCAACGCCGCGTACGCGGCGTATTTTGCCGCGGATAGTGTATCTTTTTTTTTTTTTTTCAAATTCTTCCCATTGCTGTCAATGGGCGAACGCCAATGTCGCCTGAAAAAAAGGGTCCGGGACTTTTTTCAGGCGACAGGCGTACGGCATCTATGAGATGTGAACCATCTCCATAGACAGCAATGGGAATTTCCCCCTCTAGCGGCACAAGCGTCCGGCGTCGGGCGTTTTGTCGCCTAGATGTGAATGGAGGCTTATGTGATTTTTTCATTTTTTATTTTTAATACATTTGCAAAGATTTGAAAAAACTTATTTCATGTTGTCATTATGGGGTATTGTTTGTAGAATTTTGAGGAAAATAATCAATCTAATCCATTTTGAAATAAGGTTTTAACATAACAAAATGTGGAAAAAGTGAAGCGATGTGAATACTTTCCGGATGCGCTGTAGGCGGCTTGCGTTTGTACTATTTACCCAAGTTACTTTGTAATTTTGATATATGTTTTTTATTTTTTTATTTTTTATCAGAAATAACGTTTATTGAGTTACAACCAATAAACAGAGCACATACAATCTATACACATAGCGGTAGTGGTTTTACAAAGCACTCAAATACAGAGATTAGCATTCACCCCAGAATACACCCACCATGAAATATCAAGCCAGCAATAGCTATAGGCAGTGAGCAGCATTCAACCCAGTATACACCCACCATGAAGAATTAGCCAGCAATAGCTATGGGCAGTAGAAAAGAAGTACAATAGCAACAAAAACATGACGACTCAAGATAGAGGTTCCTACATTCCTAAATAAGAAGTAGACAATGGGGTTGATTTACTAAAGGCAAATCCACTTTGCACTGCAAGTGCACTTGGAAGTTCAGTCGCTGTAAATCTGAGGGGAAGATCTGAAATGAGGGGAAGCTCTGCTGATTTTAGCATCCAATCATGTGCAAGCTAAAAGGCTGTTTTTTATTTTCCTTGCATGTCCCCCTCGGATCTCCAGTGACTGCACTTCCAAGTGCACTTGTAGTGCAAAGTGGATTTGCCTTTAGTAAATCACCCCCAATATCTCAACCCCAAATTCTATCCATCACCAAGTCGAGAGGTGCAAGGCCTGGGACTGCCGTAATTTGGATATTTTGCACTGAACATTTGCAACCCACCCTTCTAAAATGTTAAACTATAATAAAAATTGATTTGACAAAGAAACTCTGTTAAGAGCTGAAGCATATGTTGGTGCCACATAAATTAAGAACACAAAAAACACATGGGAGACGGATGACGTACATGGCATTGCAATCTTTGTGTACAGGCAGTCCCAGAGTTCCGAACACATAAAGAACTGTAGGTTTGTTTGTACGTGGAATTTGCTTGTAAGTCGAAACACTGCATTTGTTTTTAATTGGAAAAATAACTTTATTGAAGAGTATATGCACGGTACATGAATCGATATAAACCATTGTGACCAAAAGAAAGGTAATACATACATAAACACATTGGCTTATCTGAGTGACCTAAAAGTAAAGGGGAAAAGGAAAGGGGGGGGAGTGAGGGACTAAACACATCATGCACACGTTTCACCATCCGCCAACCATCTGCCCCAGACCTTCTCATACTTAAGCAGACACCCTCTATGGACATAAATCAGTTTTTTATATGGGAGGGCCTGTATCCAAACATGGGCCACCAACTTTCTCGCCAAGAAGAGCATCTCATGTAGAAAGGTACGCAGGTGTTTATCAGCGTCTAATTCTGGCAGCAGACCGAGCAGGCATATCTTTGGGTCTAGAGTAGCAGGAGAGCCCATCTTGTCGTGCAGGGAACGTATCACTTGCATCCAGTATGCTTGGATAACTGGGCAGGACCATATAAGATGGTAGAAAAAGGCTGGGGTGTGGTCGCAGAGGCGGCACCCTGGATTGTACATGGGTTTGAAATGCGCTATCCTCTGAGGGGTAAGGTATGTCTTGTGTATAATGTACAACTGTGTAAAGGCGGTCTTACAGTTTGGGGGAGACTTTTTTTGCGCCCTCCAAAATTTCATCCCAATCCTCATCCTCAACCAGTCCAATGTCCACCTCCCACCTAGTCTTGGCAGCATAAGCCAAAGCTCTTGTACTAGGGAGACGGATGGCGGGTGGAGATCAGTCTGGCTGGTGCAGTATCTGTGACTATGTCTACTATGGAGGGAACCGCCAGAGACGGGTTGGAGCCAGTGAACTGGGTTTGAATAGCGTGGCGGAGTTGCAAGTACCTAAAAAGAATTGGGGAGGGAAAATTCATCCTTCAGCGTTTTGAATTTTTTAAGCCCCGTAGTGGTCATGATCTGGTGTATGTACAGGATCCCATGGCGTATCCACACCGCAGGGTCCAGAACGGTCAATAATTAAGGTAGGCGTGTGTTGAACCAGAGAGGGGTATGAGAGTGGACCTGTGGGGTCCCGAGTTTCTGTAATGCTGTCTGCCAGACCCTCCGGTGGTGTGTCAGCATGCCTGCTTTGTGTTGAAGGGGAAGTCCTGTCAAAGGGGCTCTGAGGACCGACTGAAGTGGAGAGTGGGCAGGATCGTCAGGGTGCTCACAGAGCATTAGTTGGTAGCTTGATCGCTCTGTTTTATTAAAATGATAAAAATGGGACAGCTGGGAGGCAAGGTAATAATCCTGAAAATCTGGGAAAGCGACTCCTCCCAATGTCACAGGGTTCTTCAGAATTCTCCAAGATAATTTGTGTCTGTTGTGACCCCATATAAACAAATTAAGAATAGATTCAATTATCCTGAAGAATTTTTGAGGTATATACAGGGGAGCATGCCATACCAAATAGAGTATCTTTGGGAGGAGTATCGTTTTAACTAGGCTGACGCGTCCCATTACACCCAGGGGCTGGCCCATGCCTGTGTCTTGGTCTTGATCAGGGTGTATAGGGGTTCAATGTTTAATAGTGTGTAGTCTGTGAGGGATCTGGTGATCTGCACCCCAAGGTACTTGATCAAGCAGACCCTTGGGAGGGCCAGAGGGGGGACGTGAACGAGGGGGGGGAAATGGTCGATCCGAAGGATCTGGGATTTAGACCAATTAATACTCAGACCTGAGTGGCCACCCATACGTTCTATGGCTTGGAGGGCTGCAACAAGAGAGGGACCCGAGTCCGCCAAGTACAAGAGCGTGTCGTCGGCGTACGTCAGAATCTTTTCCTCCATATTCCCTATCTTGAGGCCTCGAATACCAGTGTCTGTGCGAATCAGGATGGCCAGTGGCTCCACAGCTAAGGCGTACAACAGAGGGGAAAGGGGACAGCCTTGTCGGGTCCCTCTCTCCAGCGGGAATCGGTCGGAGAGCCAACCGTTCACAAACACCTTGGCTCTTGGGGACTGATATAGGAGTTGGACCCAGCGAATAAAGCTGGGGCCAAATCCAAATCCCGAAAGCCTGAATCCCGAATTCTGCTGGAGCAGCCACCAGGTGAAGCAAGATGGCCGCCGCTTCTGGGACTAGGCCGAAGCCGCGGTCTTTCCTAGTGAAGCTGCTCGGACGAGGAGAACAACGGCGGCCGCAGACTGTACTGCAATGTGGGATGTGTTCGGAGGTATCCAGGACCAGCATGGAGCACAAGTGGCTGGCATTTGAGGCCGTTCATAAGTAGGAGTTGTTCGTTACTCGGGGACTGCCTGTATGTATGCTTATTGCTTTTGATCTAAATCAGCACTGCAGAACTGTTTCCCAAAATTCAGCTATATAGTTTCCTCAATCATTACCATGTAGAAGCCCTCTTCCACTACTGTTCAAGTTGTGGTTCTCCTGTATTATCACTGAGACTCTTACGTTGATGCAGTAGTTTTGTCCCTAGGATATAACATTTGCCTAAACAAAGCAGTAAAGCCTAGAAGCGTAACAGCACAACATAGCTACAACAAACATTAGGCTATTTTTCATTCCAATAACTCATGGAACAAGAGGTTTGGACTGAAAGAAAAAAGGGTGGAGGAAAAGAAGTGTTTCACATTTTCCATAATAGACTAGAAAACTATTATAAGCAGCCCATTAGAAATAAAATGATGTTTAGTTTACGCAATTCATTTGTGCTGTTATCGCTTTGTTTCCTCTTCCCCTTTTCTAATGCTAACTGGTACAGATGAGTGAAGAATGACCTCCAGCAAGCTATGGAATCCGTGAATCAGAGGATTGTATAGAGCATTTTCCCAGTGCCTGTGCACTGAACGACACAGTAGATTAATCTGTATGTGAAGTCTAATATTACTAATGCACCCCAAGCCTCGCTGTGACTCAAGACTGGGTTGCTAACTTAAGATATACATTTTAATGGCCAGAAAAAAAAAAATACTCATATTAACAAGGAAACAAGTTACTGAATTTATCTAAATCTGAGTTTAAAATAAGTACATGAAGCTAGATTCAGCAAGCCTTTCATGTGTTTAAAGGGTTACTCAACTTTCGTGGGGAAAAATAAATAAATTATAATAATATAGCATATACAATGGCTATACAAGTCATATTGTAATTGAGCATTATTAAAAACTACCTTTTCTTTTAAAAAAACAGCAGCTTTGTAATTCTCTGTAAAATGCAATGCAATTTGACTACCTGGAGGCGTTCTGTACACAGATGGTATACAGAACGCCCCACAGGTATGTAATTTTTTTGCTTGCATGATTGGTTTATGGATTTTCCCAGAAGTCTGCACTAAGATACCAATTTATTTTTGAGCATCCCATGCAACAAAAAATAAAAATGTGGTGAAATACTCCCAAAGGAAATCAAGTCTAAAGGGATGCAGACCCTGCCACTTACCTCATTAGAGCCCTGCAGGTGCAGCTGCTGACTGAAAATTATAAAATCACTCCCATTCACATTCATTTTTTACATGGACAAAGAAACAATCAGCTATTTCTTTAGAATAACAAAATGTAGAAATCTGTAACAAAGTTTGTTGAAATCATTGCTGCTGTGTGTCGTCAGAGGGCTGTGGCGGGAGGAGACTTTGATTTCACCTTTAAATATTTTATCATTCCCTAGTCTAGTGTACTAACGCATTTTGACATTGTTTTTAAAGCACTATAGATGCGGCTTATAATATTCAACATGAGGAATAAATTAACCAGTATGCCAATGTCTTAAAGATTATAAAGCCTGCTTACCGGAATAAATCATCTACATTCTCAGCACCTGAAGGTTTGAACAATGGGTCATCATTGCAAGCAGATGGTAGTAGCAACGAGTCTCCTTTTCTCACAGTTCCACCCAAGTCCTGTTCTTCAAATAACTTAACATCTAAAAGAGACAAAACAAAATTAAAGAAAAATGATGAAAATTTAGTGAAAGCACAAATATGAACATAATTACTTAGGGCTAGTGTACAGAGGCTTCGGACTTGGAATCAAATCAAAGAAATGGAGAAATATATAGACATTATGAGATGTACGCAAGCTGAATTTTATTGAGGGATTAAAGCAAGGCAATACGTTGCAGAAACAATAACAAACACAAGTGTACACTGCTCTATACAATATAGTTCATAATTAAAACAATCAAATCCAGGGTTAAATCAGGGCACCCATTTTATGTTGGTAGTGGGAGTGGTATTTGTATGGTGTGGTCCCATGGAAAACCTCTAGGCCAACTCGACATGGACTTCAAAAATGGGGCGCTTGGCAGAAGTTCCTAATGTTCTCCAACTACCCCACAACTGTAAAACCACGTTCACACTGGGGCATTGAAGAAGCTTGTACTTTTTTGGACTCTTTTGCACTTTTTTATTGAGAGTCTTTGAGCAGAAGCATTTTGAGCTTTTTCATGCATTTTTAGGCACTTGGGCGTCTTTTCTGCTCAAAAGCTCCACTTAAAAACGTGAGTTTGGTGGGGTTTATTTCCTGCCTGTAAGAGCATATGCCTGTAAACTCCTGAAAAAGCCATAGGGCCGGATTCTCGTAGCACTTTCGCCGACGTATCTACATATACGCCGCATAAGTGTAAATGTGCGCCGTCGTATCTATGCGCCATGCCCATAGAACTAGATACGCCTGAAAATAGGCTTCCTCCGACGACTGACGTAATTTTTCTACGCCGGCGTATCTTGGGCGCATATTTACGGGGGTGCTCCCATTGGGGGTGCTCTCATTGATTTACATGTCGAATATGCAAATGACTGAGATACGCTGATTTTACGAACGTACTTGCGCCCGTCGCAGTAATCTACGCCGGTTTACGTAAGGCGTACGTCCGGCGTAAAGTTATTCCACATATTGGAGGCGCATCCCATGCAAAGGTATGGACGACGGAACAGCCGTCATATTTTACGTTGTTTACGTAGTACTACGTGAATAGGGCTGGGCGTAGGTTACGTTCAGTGATTCGATGTATCTTAGGTGTTCGTTCCAACGTGATTCTGAGCATGCACACTGGGAAGCGTCCACGGGACGGCGCATGCGCCGTTCGTTCGGCCCATCATTTGCATGGGGTCACGGTTCATTTAAATGGATCACGCCCACCTTCCACCTACTTTGAATTAGGCGGGCTTACGCCGACAATTTTACGTTACGCCGGTGCAACGTTGGGAGCATTTGCATTGTGAATTGGGTGCTTGCCTCTCTGCTTTACGTCGGCGTAGCGCATATGAGATGCGCTACGCCCGCCTAAAAATGCGCCGATCTACCTGAATCCGGCTCATAGTGTGCATGGACACATTGGCTAACATGGAGGGGAGTTTCCAGGCAGAAAAAATGAAAGCTCAAAAAAGCTTAAAAGCCTGTAGGAGCCGCTTCTTTGAGCTGCAGTGTACATGAGCCCTCTTACTGACTCGCCCCATTTCAGGAGAAAAGGAATATAGTTGCTGGGTGATCGTTTTAAATTGAATACTCCCACGCAAAATATATCTACTAGTGAAAAGCAAACTGTGTATATAGTGTTGCAACTGGCACTAGAAAAGTGTTCTCACCTACACCTGTGTATCTAGAAATTTGTATATATATATAAAAAAAAAAGTGCTGCGCAATGCATAAGCTCACTGCAATAAAAACTTATCTCAAGAATACCATCAGTTGAGAAAATTAATCAAATAAACTCATGAAAATCAATAAAGTGGCTGCATAGAAAAAAAAAAAAACTTGATTGTGCAAATGGACTTCCTATAGTCCTTATGTATCAAATAAACGTATGGAAATCAAATGCAGTGCAAATCAATAAAATATACAATAAATATACAATAAACACAATATAACCTGTTCATTAACTTCATCAAAAAATAAATAATAGTAAATCATGCAAGGTAAAAAGGTAGTTCAAGGGCTAAAGTGTCCAACCACTGTGCATGTGGTGTTTTGCACTTAGTTAGATTATCTTTCTTCCCATCAAGCATGAATATATTTTCTTCAATAATGCAAAAAACCTTCTGGTGTGTTTTAAAGTGCTGCGTTTATAGTCATTGTTCTCCCACCACATTTGCAATACCGCTCTCACCTTCTCGATTGGACTTGAAATCAATTAGGTCTGTCAGGGAAATTAGGCTGTACGCTGAGTGCACACCATATCTGCTGTGCTAATAAGCACACATTTCGTCTAATGGTATAATGCATCTTACCTTCTCTCTATTTCCTGTATATAGACATCATTATAGCTTACGTTCTCAGCTCCATCAGCATGACTGCCCCAGCGACCAGTGTGCATGGCTTTTTATTCGTAAATCACAAAAGCATTGACAAACAAGAAGTAATGGCTCCAGCAGCCAATCAGTAGAGCTTTTCCCCTTTTAAATATGGGGTTTATTTATTCCTCTGGATGCCTCCTTTCTCATCACTGGAAATTCTGGAAAATGAATCTACTGCCATCCTGGCAAGTATTCAACTGAAGAGCTACTATGTTATCTTTTACATAGGTGGGCCTTATTCCCCAAACGTCACTTCTACTTCCCTGTGCCCATCGCACATGTGCCTGCCAAATTTGCAGCTCCAACAGCGCAGAGCACCAATATTTTTCCATGCAATAACGTGTGGCAAGGCAGAAAGTCCTCCCGAAGCATGGAAACTGGGACTTTTATCTCTACGTGGAAGGTAAAAATCATAGATTACAAAAAAGTAAGACATCCTGATTTGAACTTTATTAGTGTTTTTTTACCGGCTGGGGAGAGAATCTGAAAACGATAAACTGGCAGAATCCTGGAGTTCGTTTAAGTTACATCTGCCCAGCAAAACGAAAACACCCATGATTAGCAATGTAAGTAAATGTTAGATGGAGATTAAAAATTTGAATTTTTTTTTCTCTCAGTTCATCTCACTGGTGACAAGAAAATCTTTTTTTTACCAAAAACATGTAGCAGTATACTTAATGGCCTAAATTTATAAATGTATAATAATTGTCTGTTTTGTTTCAAAATGATCAGTCTTTTTTTGTTTATAGAGCAAAGAAAAAAAAAAACAGGGATGATCAAATACCACCAAAAAGAAAGCTCTATTTGTAGGGAAAATTATGTAAAGTGTTGCATGACCGTGCAATTGTCAGTTAAATAATGCAGTACCAAAAAGGAAAAAATGGCCTGGTCATAAAGAGGGGTAAATCTTCAGGAGGGCAAGTGGTTAATCATCCCCGGCTTAATCCAAAATGAAAATAGGTGTGCCTAAACAGGATGACACTGCCTAGTTGCCATGGCACTAGGGGTAAAAGGTGGCGTTTGGGCTAACAAGACTTTTGAAATGGAAGGACACCTTTATATGTTTTTAAAAATTGTGCCCAGTTTGTTTTTTTAGTCTGCCTTTGTCTCAGAAATAAAAACACAATGAAATTCTCACATGCACACTTATGCCCCGTACATGCGTTCGGAATTTCCGACAAGAAATTTTGATTTGACCTTTCGGTAGGAAATTCCGACCGTGTGTAGGCCCCATCGGACTTTTTCTGTAAAAAATTGAGAGCTGGTTCTCAAATTTTCAGACGGGAAAAGTTATTGTCGGAAATTCCGATCGTCTGTATGCAATTCTGACGTGCAAAAAAACACGCATGCTCGGAATCAAGTCGACGCAAGCTCGGAAGCACTGAACTTAATTTTTCTCAGCTTGTCGTAGTGTTGTACGTCACCGTGTTCTTGAAGGCCGGAATTTTGTGTGACCGTGTGTATGCAACACTAGTTTGAGCCAAAATTCATTAGGAAAAAAATCCACGGTTTTCTTGACGGAATTTCCGATCGTGTGTACGCGGCATTGAAGTAAAAAATATTTCTCTTCAAAGTCGTGATTATGTCCAACCCATAAACTATATATAAAGTTTGCATTCATGTCTAGATACACAGAGATCCAGTCTGATCATTACTCTGTGCACACACCACCTCCATAATATCCAATATAAATTAAGTTGAATTTTCTGGCAGTATTACACATGATAGTAATGTTTGGTCTGGTCTACATATTTTAGACACAAAGCAGAAACATCTCCTCTTTTTTGAAGTGGTTGTCATTTCAATGCATGGAATCCAGGAAAGGGATTAGCTTTATTTGCATTCTTACTAAAAGTGAGTCAAGAGCGGCTGGAAAAGACCAGTGTTCGCTCGTTTTACATAGTTTTGTGTACTCATTCATCCTTTGGCCACCCAACCACAACACTATTTTGTAAGCATACTGGCCCGGATTCACAAAGCACTTGCGCCAACGTATCTCGATATATGCCGCGTAAGTGCAAATATGCGCCGTCGTATCTGTGCGCCGTGCCCACAAAACTAGATACGCCTGAAAATAGGCTTCATCCGACCGACGTAACTTGCCTACGCCGGGGTAGAGTGGGCGCATATTTACGCTGGACGTATTTGGCGCACCCATTGATTTACTATTCACATATACAAATGAGGGAGATACGCCGATTCACGAACGTCTGTCCGTCCGACGCAGTGCGCGTAAAGTCATACGTCCGGCGTAAAGTTATGCCCCATAAAGGAGGTGTAACTCAGCAGCATCCATGCAAAGGTCTGCACCAGGGAACTCAAGCCATCGTATTTTACGTCGTTTACGTTGGACGTGAATATGGCTGGGCGTAGGTTACGTTCACGCCGTAGGCAGTGATCTGTCGTATCTTAGGGAGTAGATCCGACGTGATTCTGAGCATGCACACTGGGATGCGTCCACGGGACGGCGCATGCGCCGTTCATTATACGTATCTGTCTGAGACTCAGCCCATCATTTGCATGGGGTCACGCCTCATTTGCATGGCTCACGCCCACTTCCACATGCGCCGGCTTATGCCTAGGAAACCCAGCGCAGATTTGGCAGCACTGGCTTTGTGAATCCAGTGCTTGCCTCTCTGCGCTGCATCGGCGTAGCGTAAAGAAGATACGCTACGGCGGCATAAATATGCGCCACTGTTTGTGAATCCGGGCCATTGTATGTAATAGTAATGCACAAAGTTTCAGCCCATTCCCTTCAAAATCAATTGAACACAATTTAGGTGGACATCTCTGTGAAGAACTCAAATATCCAAAACTTCCCCAGGGATTGGATATCTTGACTTGGACATTATTCCATCTCTTATCACAACCCCAGCGATCACCAATGGGCTATTCCAGACCCATAGAGAGGTCAGCCTACATGATATTCAATTAGTGTTGGAGCTGATGGTCTGAAACGTTGTTTCCTGTGGTAAACATGTTGGAAAATCTCTGCTATTAATCAGCGATAGTCTTTCTACAGAAAAAACGGAACACAGGAAAAACTCAAGCAACCTCCGGATGAAATCACCAGTTACTTTAAGGCTCATATCACTAGCAATGTGTTGGCTGTATTTTTCAATTTGGTATGTATCACTCTTTGTGTAAAGTGCTCCACTCCTAACACACATTGATGTAATTTTACTGAAGATCCAACACTCAAACTGGACTTTCTCTTGTACAGCCCCCCCACAATTATCATTCCTCTTCACCTTTTTATCTTCTGCTCTCTTTTCTTAAAGGGGTTGTAAAGCTTCGTGCTTTTTCACCTTAATGCATCCTATGCATTAAGATGAAAAAACACCTGGCAGTCACCAGCCCCCCATGTTACTTACCTGAGCCCCTTCATCTCCTCGGCACGTCCCCGCCGTACTTCTCTCCACAGACTCCCGGCTTCGATTGGATAGATCGATAGCAGCGCAGCCATTGGCTCCCACTGCTGTCAATTGAATCCAATGACATGGGCGCCGGGGGGGGTGGGGCAGAATCATACACTCGGCGTCTATGGACACCGAATGAATGACTCAGGAGCACGCCCGCAAGGTAACCCCCTCGGGAGAGCGCTTCTCCTAGGGGGTTATATAATGCATGTAGGAGCCGCCGAGGGGACCCCAGAAGAGGATGTTCGGGGCCACTCTGTGCAAAACGAGCTGCACATTGGAGGCAAGTATGACATGTTTGTTATTTTTTTTAAAACAAAATTTTAGTATCACTTTAAGCCTTCCAAGTTACTCCATGTTCCACAGGCCTTATTGCTCCACATCGCTATCCTATTGGCCCTCTTCTCACGGGGCGGCGACTTGAAGCGGCAGCTGACCCTCTCTATCCTTACCAAATCTTTTCAGGATTTCCCCCCACTTATGAAATTTGTTCATCAGATAAGGAGTGCACATTCCTGCTGCTCACTTTCCTCCTGATCCAACTACAGTTGCACAACATTTTTGTAATCCTTGGTACCCTTTACTGCTTTCCAATGTCAAATTATGAACGATCTCTTCATTTTAACTTTAGTACAAGCCTTTGTGTAATGCCCTACCTCTTTGTTCATTGTACAACTATATTTCTAAACTTTAATAAAAACGATTGAAACAGAAAAAAGGTGATAGCAGACAGCATGTTGATCCTAATTATATTCAAAGCATTTACTATTAAAGTGGTTGTAAACCCTTACAGACCACTTTATGCTACAGGTAAGCCTATAATAAGGCTTACTTGTACAGTAGCTACCCATTATATCTCCTAAACCTGCATGGTTTAGGGGATATACTCTGTCCCCTGCATGTGCCGATGTCATCAGCGCATGCGCACTGGGGCAAACTATGTGCCGTTGCTTCAGTGACTGTGTCGTCATCACGGCTATGGCCAATCACATCGCCGGAGCTGCAATACCCGGAAGTAACCCTCGGGAGAGATATTGCTGCCGGGGGAGGGGGGGGGGACGAGGACCGCTGCATGGGCTTCGATGTAAGGTAAGTAATTCATAATGAGCTATTTTTTTTCCCCAAGGGTTTACAACCACTTTAAAAGAGAAGTATGGCCAAAGCTTTTTGGGTCACACTTCTCTTCTGGGTCACTAGGAGTGCACATGCTTGTTTGTGCTTTCCTGTGAATCAGAATCAGCAGACAACAGACTGAAGCCTGCTGTCGGCTGGCATTACTGAGCCCCTCCAGTCTCTGGAAGTATCCCTACAGTAATGTCGGAATCCACCCAGATGCCTGATAAGAAGATTGACAGTCACCGCTCTCTGCTCAGAGCAGAATGAGAACTGCACGATCAGCGGTCATGTGATCACTCAGTTCTCAGGCTTAAAGCTGGCAGGCTGCAACAGGGAAGTGTGTATGTACTGTATGTTATTTTTTTCATACATTCATAAAAAAAACCTCTCCTTTACAATTGTGAAGTAAAATGGGAACCGGAGTTCACCTTAAAGAAAGTATCCTTTCGTACATATTTTCTTTATGTATTCAAGTGTTACTAAACCCACAACAGTAAAATCAGTGTGTATATGCAGTAACGCATGCTTTTTATACTTACTGTGGAACCTAGGAAGTTAGTCCCCCTGCATTGTGCAAAAGGGCTGTTTAATCCGGTCTTCTCTGATCCTCCCCTACTTTCACATTCCTCAATCCATCTCCTAAGAAAACAGAGCCTTGGGGGCACACTGCACATGCTCAGTTTGGTGTGTATTGCTAAAGAGTTTATTTTTTCTTGGGAGGGTGCATGTAATCAGCACAGGGTCAATCAGCACTCTCCAGAGGGTCAGGGGTCCCGCAGCCTCATAGGACAGTCAGAGTAGAATGAAAACCCCCTCCTATAAGCTTTAACCAGACACTCATAAGTCATAACACTGTTGTATACTACTGATGAGAAAAGGTATTTAGCAGTTTATATTTACCAAAATAATTGCATTTCCATGTATTGTGGGAGACCAGATACAATGAATGCAAGGTCTTGCCGCCCACCTAACGCAGATGTGTGGTAGTAAAGGGGGTGGACTTAAACGCTCACATGTCACGCATACGCATCCATTATTGGTCATGGTTTCTGTGTTGAGTTTGTGATCGAGCTGTCGTGGAAAGTAATGTCTAGTAATGATTTGCAGCCAGCAGAACGGGTTTCTGATTATGTGATCACTGTGACAGCCAATCACTATGGCCATGTAATCAGATATAGCTAGATTCACAGAGATTGGCCCAACTTTGCGGCGATGTAGCTTAGCATGTTTAGACTACGCCGCCGTAAGTTAGCGAGGCAAGTACTTGATTCTCAAATTACTTGCCTGCTAAGTTACGGCGGCGTAGCCTAAAGCGGGCGGGCGTAAGGGCGCCTAATTCAAATCTGTATGAGGGGGCGTGTTTTATGGTAATGAGGCTTGACCCGATGTGATTGACGTTTTTTTTCAACTGCGCATGCGCCGGGCGCCTACATTTCCCAGTGTGCATTGCGGCTAAGTACGCCGCACGGGCCTATTGATTTTGATGTGGACGTAAACGACGTAAATCCCTATTCACGGACGACTTACGCAAACGACGTAAACATTTCGAAGCGGGAACGTCGGCCATACTTTAACATTACTATTCCATCTATTTGATGGAATAACTTTAGGCTTGATAATGCGTTACGGAAACGGCGTAAATGTACTGCGTCGGCCAGGCGTACGTTCGTGAATCGGCGTATCTACTAATTTACATATTCTACGTCGACCGCAATGGAAGCGCCACCTAGCGGCCAGCCTCAATATTGAAACCTAAGATAGGACGGCGCAAGCCGTCGTATCTTAGATATGTTTAAGCGCATCTCTGTTTGAGAATACACTTAAACATAAGTCGGCGTAGATTTTGAGTTAGGTCGGCGTATCTACTGATACGCCGGCCTAACTCTACCTGAATCTACCTAATAGTCTGCCATGCTCCATAAAGATCCAGTTACAGGGACAGGAACAGATTAAGCTCAGGTCTGAAAAATTTTATATTTTGAAAAACCTTTTTTATTTGGGCATATTTTAACTAATGAATATAAATATTTTGTATTTTCATTTCCATCCAGCATTTGGCCCTCAGGGCTGCTTTTAAGAATACCCCTCTAAAAGTGCTCCTGTTTTATGTACGTTGTTCTGTTGTTGTAAATAAAGCTTGAACAAGCAACTTCAAAAAAGCACATGACATACATCATAGACTTCCTGGGTAAGCTGCGTTTTTTCAAATAATATACCGCATAGTTCTAAACAATCTATCATAAATAATTTCTCTGGAAACAGCAACGTATATCAATGAGTTGGGTTTTTGTATTTTCCCAGCTGCAGTATATTTAGGTCTCTGTACCAGACAGGCGTACACCCATTGTAAGACTCACTATATCATGTGTGTTATGACAGCTCTGAGGTCTGGGATTACATGTACTGTACTAGTAAACCACGTGGAGGGCTACACCCAGCCCCCACCCCCACTTCTTGGTAAAATAGGAAGTTTGCAAATGATGGAACAATATTATTCATACTTTGAGAACTACAAGAACGATGTCACAAGGAACAAACCTAAAGTGTGTGATAATAAATCACAAAACAAACTCCTTTTTATGGACAACGCCATTTACCAAAGTCGATTATTGCGTTAAACAAAGACTTTAGTTTACTTACTGCTTTAGAACAGAGATCTTTTATCTTTGTCACTTTGGAATAACAACTAGAAGAGCAATTCACTACTGGGCCCACCGTAGTAAGGTAGCACAGAAATGATCAGTGAAAATATACCAGCACTGGAATATAATAAACATCGCTCTAATTGCAAATTCTCCGATCTGCTTTTCTATATGTGCCTTAACCACTTGAGCTCCGGATGGTTTTACCCCCTTCATGACCACACAATCTTTTTCTATTCAGCACTGCGCTGCTTTAACTGGCAATTGCGCAGTCATGCAGCACTGTATGCAGATTAAAACGTATATATATTTTTCACACAATTGGCAGTATTTGATAACCACTGGGTTTTTTATTTTTTATTAATACCATCACCCATTATTTTAAAGAATAAACCAAAACAACATTTTCTACTTTCCTTTTTAAAACATATCTAATAAAATCGAATTTCTTCCTAAATTAAAGGGGTTGTAAATGTACAATTTGTTTTTCCTAAATAGCTTTGTTTACCTTAGTGCAGTCCTCCTTCACTTACCTCATCCTTCGATATTGCTTTTAAATGTCCTTATTTCTTCTGAGAAATCCTCACTTCCTGTTCTTCTGTCTGTAACTCCACACAGTAATGCAAGGCTTTCTCCCTGGTGTGGAGAAAGCCTCTTGAGGGGGAGGGGGTGAGCAGGCAAGTCAGGGCACTCTCTACTTTGCAGATAGAGAAAGGATCTGTGTGTTAGTGGGCATCCTGACACTCCTGCTCGCCCCCTCCCCCCTCAAGAGGCTTTCTCCACACCAGAGAGAAAGCCTTGCATTACTGTGTGGAGTTACAGACAGAAGAACAGGAAGTGAGGATTTCTCAGAAGAAATAAGGACATTTAAAAGCAAAATGGAAGGATGAGGTAAGTGAAGGAAGACTGCACTAAGGTAAAGGAAGCTATTTAGGAAAAAAAAATACCTTTACAACCCCTTTAAGGCCAAATGTGATCCGCTACATGTCTTTGGTAAAGAAAAATCCCAGTAAGTTTATATCATTTGGTTTGTATGAGTGTCTACAAATGATGGTATATATCCTGGAATTTACAGAGCTATAGAAGCTATACTGTAATGGTGGTGACTGTGATAGTGTGGCGGTAAATCTGGTGCAAACAGATACTGGCTGGGAGGGACACTAATTGACAATTGACACAAAAACAGTAATCAGATATAATACTGTACACTTGCACTGTACTAATGACACTGACTGAGAAGAGGTTAGCATCAAGGGCAAAACAAAGGGATAACTGTGTGCTAAAAGCGGAGTTCCAGGCGTTTTATGTTTATTAAAAGTCAGCTGCTACAAAAAGTAGCAAGGAGGAAGTGGTCCCACTCCTAACGAAGCCCCCCCCCCCCCAAAAAAAAATTACATGCAAAATGTGGCATGTAAGGGGCGAGAAGTGCTTGAAGCGGAAGTTCACTTTTGGGTGGAACTCTGCTTTAAAGGGGTTGTAAAGGAAAAAAAAAATTACCTTTACCTGCAGACATTCCTCTTTTCACTTCCTCATTGTTCGTTTTTGCTCAGAAGTTGCTCTATTTCTTCTCTGTTCTGTTCACTTCCTGCTTGTCTGATTATTACTCACCACCGTGAAGGGAGGCTTTACTGCCGTGGTGAGTAACGTGCTCGCTCCCTCCTGGGAACTACATTTGTGCGGCAGGATGCTCTCTCTACGTGTTAGAGACTTCAAGGAGGTGTGAATTACTGGGCGTGCCGCAATGCATACTGGGAAAAGTAGTTCTTTCATGAAGGAGCGCCACAAACCAGGAAATTAATGAGAGAACAGAAACTAGAATGCCAGAGGTGATATAGATGAAGGAATTTAATAGGTATTTACTTGTTTTTTAACAGAATCATTACACTATTATGTCTGTCTATGTTGTAGACATTCATTTTAGGCAAAAAAAAAAATCCTTTACAACTCCTTTAACAAGTGTAATTTGTGCTGCTTTTACTCACAGAACTGTCTGGTTTTTCTCTCTGAACGCAGAGTTGATTTCAGGGGGAAAAAAACAGCCAGGTTGCTGTCTGTGTACAGCGTTTTCTGTGTTTGTAAACACAGAACTCCGTGCTGGGATTGGCCACAGATGATCAGCATGTATAGAGCCAAAATCACTTGCTGAAACCTACTGGCAAAGTCGTGATGTGTCCAATCACAGAACAGGTCAGCAGGGGGCGTGCGCATGCATGCCTGAAAACCCCAAAACAGGCGGCAACATGCCTATCCTGTATCTTTTGCCGCAATAGAAGTACTGTGGGCGGGCAGCAAGTAGTTAAACATTATAAAGAAGGGAGAGCATGGAACGACTTTTAAGCATGTGAAAAGCAATTATAATTTTTTTTTTTTTGTTATACTTTGTTAATGGGAACATGTAACATGAATAAATTATTCTAATGGAAATACACTTTAAAGAGAAACTATCACCTGGGCACATGCCTTTACCATTGCTCCCCCATGGCTTACAGAAGTAATGAGTGTGTGCTCACTGTTAAATCTTCTCTAAGGCCCCATACTCACGAGCAAACATGTCTGCTGAAACTGGCCCGCAGGCCAGTTTCAGCAGACATGTTTGGTCGTGTGTGGGCGCGAGCGGGCCGAATTCCAGCAAACATTTGCCCGCCGGGCCTTTTCCCAGCAGACAAATATTCCTGGACTTGTTTTAAAACAGTCCGCTGGAATTCAGCCCGCTCGGACATGTACGGTCGTCAGTACAGACCTACCGTACATGTCCAGGCGCCCGCCGTCCCTCGCATGCGTCGAATGACTTCGACGCATGCGTGGAAGCATTTTAAAGGCGGGCCGCGCACGTCGCCGCGTCATTGTCGCGGCGACACCGCGTCATCGACGCGGCGACACCGCGGACACGCCCCGCGTATTGTTTACGCGCGGACTTCTGTACGATGGTGTGTACAACCATCGTACAGAAGCCCTCTGGCAGACATGTATGGTGAAAACGGTCCGACGGACCGCTTTCACCATACATGTTTGTCCGTGTGTACCCGGCCTCAAAGAGTTCCATGATAATCAATGGCAGCATTCTCGGTCTCTCATTCTTGAAGAGAAATCTGCCCTTGTATGGCTAGCATCAATGTAGCTTGGTCTATGCCCACTTCCTGCACTTCATCATACCCAGACTAAGTAGAACAAAGAAAGTTTACATTTTATTGCGTGTAAAGAGAAAACGCTTTCTGTGATTTAGATATTTTCAACTATAATATCCTGAGAAGTAGTAGGGAAATGTATACACGTGTATGGGTCAGCATGTCTTCAGAGTCACCACAGTGGTTTTTCCAATGTCTTTGTAGCTTTCAGTTGCACATGATTAGGTACAAGATATACCAGAACTGGTCTAATTTCCGGGACCTGGTAGCCAATGGACCTGATGGCGTACTTGTGAACTTTTCCTGCTGGCTTCTAAACTGGACCTTAAATTTTGCATATAAGTGTCTACTGCTGAGCCATTTAAAGTGGTTGTAAAGGCTAAAGTTTTGTTTTACCTTCATGCATTCTATGCATGAAGGTAAGAAAACTTCTGTGTGCTGCTCTTCCAACAGCTACCACCCCCCCCCCCCCCAATACTCACCTGAGCTCCCTCTCGATACAGCAATGTACACAAGCCTCAGCTGTCCCAGGACTCCCTCTCACTGGCTGAAACAGCAGCGGGAGCCATTGGCTCCTACTGCTGACAATCAAAGCCAGTGAGCCAATATGGAGAGAGTGGGGGCAAGGCCAAGCCACGGCTCTATGTGTCTTATGGATGCATAGAGCAGGACTTGGGAGCATGCACACACCAGTGCACCATAGCACACAGCTTACTATTGGGGCACTGGTCATGGGGAAGGAACCAGGAGCGCCGGTGGAGGAACCCCAAGAGGACGAACATCGGGAATGCCTTGTGCAAAACCACTGCACAGAGCAGGTAAGTATAACATGTTTGTTATTTAAAAAAGAAAAAACCTTTAATAGCACTTCCATGCTAGAAAATGGAGGGAAGGAAGGAGACGACAGGCCATGTGGTTATTAGGAAGTCTGCATGATGTTAATTAAAACCATACACACAGAAATCCTACTGATAATACAGTGGATTGAAAAATGATTTATGCCCCTTGAAATTTTTCACATTTTGTCATGTTTTTGCCCATTCTTCTTTGCAAAATAGCTGAAGCTCTGTCAGATTGGATGGAGAGCATCTGTGAACACCAATTATCAAATCTTGCCACAGATTCTCAATTGGATTTAGGTCTGGACTTTGACTGGGCCATTCTAACACATGATCTAAACAATTCCACTGCAGCTCTGGCTGTAGGTTTAGGGTCGTTGTCCTGCTGGAAGGTGAACCTCTGCCCCAGTCTCAAGTCTTTTGCAGACTCTAACAGGTTTTCTTCTAATGCCGCATACACACCATCACTTTATGTGATGAAAAAAAAACGACACTTTCTGTGAAGTAAAAAATGACGTTTTTGAAACTTCAATTTTCAAAGACGAAGTTGCCTACACACCATCGTTTTTCTCACAATGTTCTTGCAAAGTGAGGTTACGTTCCACCACGTTTTACCATTGAAGCTTGCTTCATAAGTAGCTTCTGGGCATGCGTGGATGAAAAAACGTCTTAGAAAACGACGTTTTTTGCTACACACGGTCAATTTCTGTGAAGTAAAAAGTGCACTTTTGAAAAACGACACATAAAATTGAAGCATGCTTGAATTTTTTTTGGTCGTTTTTTACAAGACATAAAACGACGTTTTCCCCCACACACAGTCAATTAAAGTGACGTTTTTAAAAACGTCATTTTTTTTCATCACATAAAGTGATGGTGTGTACGCGGCATAAGACTGACCTGTATTTGACTGCATCCATCTTCCCATCAACTCTGACCAGCTTCCCTGTCCCTGCTAAAGAAAAGCATCCCCACAACATGATGTTGCCACCACCATGTTTCACGGTGGGGATGTGCAGTGTTAGTTTTCCACCACAGTTTTCCACCACACATAGCGTTTTGCTTTTAGGCCAAAAAATTCAACTTTGGTCACATCTGACCAGAACACCTTTTTCCACATGTTTGCTGTGTCCCCTACATGGCTTCTCACAAACTGAAAACGCGATTTCTTATGGCTTTCTTTCAACAATGACTATCTTCTTGCCACTCTTTCATAAAGGCCAGATTTGTGGGGGACATGACCAATGGTTGTCCTGAGGATAGATTCTCCCACCTGAGCTGTGGATCTCTGCAGCTCCTCCAGAGTTACCATGGGCCTCTTGGCTGCTTCCCTGATTAATGCTCTCCTTGCCAAGCCTGTCAGTTTAGGTGGGGGGCCAAGTCTTGGTAGGTTTTTCAGTTGTGCCACACTCTTTTCATTGTCGGATGATGGATTGAATAGTGCTCCGTGAGATGTTCAAAGCTTGGGATATTTTTTTATAACCTAATCCTGCTTTAAACTTGTGTTTCTGGGCCTGCATGATGCTGTTTGTTCACTGAGGTTCCTTAAGGCTACTTTCACACTGAGGCGGTTTTTAGGTGCTTTAGCGCTAGAAAAATAGCCCCTATAAAACACCTCCCATTTATAGCAGTGTGTCTTTTCACACTGGAGCGGTACACTTGTGGGACGTTACAAAAAGTCCTACAAGCAGCATCTTTGGGGAGGTTTAGGAGCGCTTCCAAAGCGCCTAAAAAAAAAAGCATTTTGAAAGCACTGCAAAACGGGAAATTTGAACATTTTTGGGGGTAAAAAGCACCCCTTTAGCAGCCGAAAGGCTCGGCAAGTGCGCCGAAAACTAAGAGGCGCTTTAGCGCTAAGGACCGGCCGCTGCCAGTGTGAAAGGGGTCTAACAAACCCCTTTCTGTGAAGGGGGCTTCACAGAAGAGCTGTATTTATACTGAGAATAAATTACACTCAGTGGGACTCTATTTATTAATTAGGTGACTTCTGAAGGCAATTGGTTCCACTAGATTTATGTTAGGGGTGTCAGAGTAAAGGAGGCTGAATACATATGCACGCCACACTTTTCAGATATTTATTTGTAAAACTGTTAAAAAGCCATTTATCATTTTCCTTCCACTTCACAATTATGTGCCACTTTGTGTTGGTCTATCACATAAAATCCGAATAAAATACTAGGAAAATTACTAAAAGGCCATTCACACCATACTGAGATTTGAACACCACTTACCATCAGATGCTGAAAAGGATTTCTTGCCAGTGGCTGGAATTCTTTTATTTGGTTCAAACAGTTCTGCATCTGGATCCACTTCATCGCTGAACAAAGACATGGTAGATTTGGGTTTTACCTGGGGAGCTTCATCTTTCTTTACAATTACTTTTTTCTTTTTGATTTTTGTTCTGGAATAAGAAAGGATACCGTATAAATGACACACATAAAGTAGCAACGTATAACAGAGGGCAAAAAGCTCATATCTCCCTGCCTGGACAGCCATGGATGATACAGTTTGTTTGCCCTTTTATTACAGATACGTATATAGCGCTGTCAATTTACGCAGTGATTTACTCACACATATATTTATATATATATTGTACATTCACATTAGTTCCTGCCCATTCTGGTCACAGTTGACCCTTTAGAAAGTCCTATATGGAGGATAGGACAGAATAATGAGCCCCATCAACAGCTTGGCGCATTCACCTGCCACATTACAATCATTCTCTGAAGTCATTTCCTGTCCACTGGGTTGTATGTAGGAAGAAGCAGCACAAAGGGAGTAAAAGCCAAAAAAGGAAAAAGGTACCTCACATAAGACTGCAATGGCAAGTCTCGTTTTACATAGGACCCCCATGTCTAGGTCCTCCGGGGGCATTCATGAAGGATTTTTTTTTTTTTTGCCATATATAAGTGTGTCTGACCGTTCAGAAAAAAAAGGGGGCAGAGAGCTGAAGTTACATTCTGCAGGGCTCAGTGAGGAGAAATCTGAAAGCTGATTGGAGGGAAGAGACACAACCCCTTCACAAAGCACACAGGAGCAAAGCTCAGGTTGGCAATCTGCTGGATATCCCTCCCCTGTCACCATTTTTCTCTTGGTGTCAGGCAAACTTGTCAGAAGTGACTCATACTGATAACAAAGCAGCAGACAGACATTACACTTAGTGCTTTTGAGACAAATACACACTATAGAGGGATATGTTTATTCTCATTTCATGGCTGAGGTTTACAACCACTTTAAAGCGGAGGTTCCGCGGTCCATCGTTTGCATTGAATGGTTTTATGTTTAGCAACCTAGTACTCACATGTTTTAGATTTAAAAATATCCCCAGTCTGATTTCCCCGAAAATCTAAACTTATACAAATCGATGCTGGAATTTGCCATTTTGCTTGTGGGCATTGTGAAGCCCACAAGCAAATACTTCTGGGAAACAGTGAATGCTAATCTCCCAGAATTCCCTGATCTATCCCGCGCATGAGCAGTGTTGACGGCGAGCAGCGCCGTCAACACTTCATGGTTGCCATCACAATAATGGCATCATTTAACTGCTTGCCATGATTTAAAATCGCGGAATTAGACCCGCCCTCGTCACATAACCTGCTTGATGAGTCACATGACGAGTGAAATCCCACGAGATTTCATCGGTCGGCATTATGAATCGTCTCCTGGGAAGCATGACACTGTGCTCCCAGGAGACATTGCGAACAACTCCCAGCAAACACTGGGGTGCTGGGGAAGAGAAGAGACACACCCACTCCCGCGGGAGGCATACCAGGAAGTGTCTACTAATACTCCAGATTCACGGTATTTAAATGCAATAAAAAAATTGGATAGCCAAATGTTTATGTATATACTGCATTGATCTGGATAAGCTCAAGTGTATATTTAGGGTGAACCTCCGCTTTAAGTAATTTTATAGCATTAATACAGATTTTTAAGTATGTGGAAAATGTAAAAAATACCCCGGACTTAAAGTTGTTAACATAACTACGCATCCTAAATACAAATATAAACTTCACATTGGGGATGTGTGGGGAGGAAAAAATCTGCTATAATGACAGGTTCCCTTTAAATTTCACTTTTATGTAAGGTTACACTGTATTTTGGAATAAAAGATTAAAGGGAAGTTTGACACATGGCATGAGACCATGTTAATAAAACCCATTCTGAATATTTTTTTCTTTATAATCTCTAATCTCAATTTAATTTAATTGGAAGGGTTAGTGGCATTTCCTGGTGAGTTAATGCTGAACAGGTGAATATTACTTGGAGTATTGTGACCTGATTAATCACATTCTTTACTATCCTTAAGGTAAATTCCTGGTAAAATAATAATCTCCTATCCACTAGAGTGGCTAGACTCTTCTATGTATAAGGGAAACCATATTTTCAGTGAGTACACACAAGGACGTACTGTGCTGTCATTAGAGGGAGAGTGGTGGTATCTACTAGTAGCACAAGGCCCAACTTATTTGAATAGAATTATTTAAATGAAAGCCTCTTAGTATAAACAATAAAGCAATAGTAGTACCATCATCCTAGAAGTCAATTGGAATAGAACTAGGGCTAGAGGGACCCCAAAGGCCCAGAAGACCAGAGAAGAGAGGGGGCAAAAGGACTACATTGGTACTGTATAAAGAGATAAATAGGAGGAGTAATACGGGTAAAAGATATATATCAGTTTATTAACATGGGGCCAGATTCAGGTAGGGCCGCGCACTGATACGGCGGCGTAGCGTATCGTTTTTACGCTACGCCGCCGTAAATTACATGAGCAACGCTGTATTCACGAAGCACTTGCTCTGTAATTTGCGGCGGCGTTGCGTAAAAGGGGCCGGCGTAAGCGCGTAATTCAAATGATCCCGTAGGGGGCGTGGATCATTTAAATTAGGCGCGTTCCGGCGCCGAATGTACCGCGCATGCGCCGTCCCTAAATTTTCCCGACGTGCACTGCGGTAAATGACGTCGCAAGGATGTCAATGTCTTCGACGTAAACGTAAATGGCGTCCAGCGCCATTCACGGACGACTTACGCAAACGACGTAAAATTTGAAAATCGCGACGCGGGAACAACGTCCATACTTACCATTGGCTGCGCCTCCTAATAGCAGGAGCAGCCTTACGACGAAACCGACTTAGGCAAACGACGTAAAAAACTACCGTCGGGCGCGCGTACGTTTGTGAATCGGCGTAAGTATGCAATTTGCATACTCTACGCTGACAACTACTGGAACGCCACCTAGCGGCCAGTGTCAGAATGCACCCTAAGATACGACGGCATAAGAGACTTATGCCAGTCGTATCTTAGGCTAAAGTCGGCGTATCTAGCTTTCTGAATACAGAAAGTAGATACGCCGGCGCTACTTAGCAATTACGCTGCATATCTATGGATATTCAGGCGTAATTGCTCTCTGAATCTACCCCATGGTATCAAAAAGACAAACATGGTCATTAAATGCATCAAAACAATAATATAAGACAATGGACATATTGCGAGACCACACGGTCGGACAAGTCCGCGGAAACTGGTCCGCGGACCAGTTTCAGCAGACATGTTCGGTCGTGTGTACGAGGCCTAAAGGATAAGTTCACCCTTCGTAACATGTTAGGCTTCACTGCCGGTTTCCCTTACCACGAATGGCAGCGGCAGCACCCAAGAGCCGTTCCAAAAATCGTCTGGGTTTGCCGACATTGCGGGATTTGGACAGGTAAATGTCCCCGAAAGTAACTTTTAATTTTGTGGTGGGGTGGGGGACGCCTTTTTAACCTTTTCACAATCACCATGTTAGAAGGATGGTAAATGCAAACATTGTTTCAATATACCCACCATTCTTTGCGTTTTATAGGGCAACAATTACAGATTTCCAAAAAGGCAACTTGGGAGGCCCAATTAAAACAAATTGAGGAGTGAATTTATTTTAGCCAAGATTATTTTTACAGAACGTCTCACACAATAACATAAACGCGTAACAAAAAAAAGATGCATTCCTTCTCGTTGAAGCTGAAACGGCCTGGTTAAATGTTTCAAGTGCTTGAACTGAATAGTACACTGCGGAGACAAACTTTTCTTGCTATGGAACGAAATGTCCTAATTATGTGTTTTCATGTCTTAGCAACTAAGACAAGTGCCTGTGAGGAGATAGTTTGCAGTGGGTGGCTGTGTAATCATAACACATAACGAAAGCACAATCTGGCTCTCCCTACTGTGTAGATGTGTACTTGCTCTCAATGTTTCCCAATTACGTGCAGATGAAGTGAATAACCATCTTGGAATACCTGCAGTGCTAACCACTTTCTTCTTCATGTAGTCTCAGTTAATTAAGGAGTACAAAGTTACCAATACAGGGCCCACAATAATTATGGTATGAGGTCATCATTATGGGGCCCACAATGGGGCCGGGGTAATAATACCCTCTTTACTTAACTCAGTATAACCCAAAGTCTCCTCCACTGTTTACATGCTCCACGAATAATGCTGTTTGGAGTAAGGTCCTATCCAAGTGAACAGTGGGCACAGCACAGATATGGCCAATGTCAAAAAGATGGTAAGTTGACAAGGAGGTCATGGTTGTCATTAGAGGTAACTAAGCAACTTAGTGGGGCAATTTCAAGGTTAATAGTTTTAGGAAGGCGATCAATGAAGTTTTTAATAAAAGTGAACTCAGTGTAGCCCCCTTGAAATAGCACAGTGGTTCTGGCTGGTCTTACCATAAAATCAAGACTACATTGCTTCCAAAAGAAAGGGAATGCAGAAAACATTACTGAACAACCTGGCTGAATGCACTTACACAAGATAAGGCATTCAAGGACAGAAAAGGGAGCCACAAGGCCAAACTTGGTCAGACCAACTCCCATCCTCAAATGTGCTTCTTCCCAACTTTGGTTTGGCCTGTTTCTTTGATGAAAAATGGTATGCATTGTATAATATTCCTATATGTCTTTCAAAAAATTTACATTTTATTATGAAAGTATGTCAATAGAGCTTTATATAAAATCTGAAGTATCAAAATTTTTCTATATATATATATATATATATCTCAGCACAGTGGTGCAGTGAGTAGCACTTTCGCCTAACAGCAAAAGGGTCGCTGGTTCGAATCCCGACCACAACACCATCTGCCTGGAGTTTGCATGTTCTCCCTGTGCATGCGTGGGTTTCCTCCGGGTACTCCGGTTTCCTCCCACACTCCAAAGACATGCTGGTAGGTAAATTGGATCTTGTCCAAATTGGCCCAGTATATATATGTATATCTGTGTGTCCCAAGCGTGTCACGATCCTACGGGGTAAAATGATCGCACCAGCCAAGCAGACTCTGGCTGGAAAAAGCGCCCAGAGGCGATTCAGTTCGCATGAGTTGCGCTATACAAGTCATTCATTCATTCATATACACACACACACATACATGCATACACACACTTAGGCCTTGTTCGGACAAAACCGATGAAAACGGACTGAAGTTCACTTTCATCGGTCCAAACCGACCATGTGTGGGCCCCATCAGTCAGTTGTCCTTCGATCCAAAAAAAAGAGAACTCGCTTTAAAATTTAACCAATAGGTCAAAACCGGTCATTAGTACGCACGACCATCGGTTCAAAATCCACGCATGCTCAGACTAAATGAGGGGACGGGAGCGCTCGTTCTTGTAAAACTAGCGTTCGTTTTGGAGATAGCACATTCATCACGCTGTAACAGACAGAAAAGCGTGAATCGTCTTTTACTAACACAAAATCAGCTAAAGCAGCCCCAAGGGTGGCGCCATTGTATTTGAACTTCCCCTTTATAGTGCCGTCGTACATGGTTTACGTGTCCGCGTTCTGACACGATTGGTTTTTAAACTGATGGTTTGTAGGCACATCAGACCATCAGTCAGCTTCATCGGTTAACCGTTCTCGTCGGATGGACTGATCGTGTGTACGCGGCCATACACTGTGTATATATATATATATATATATATATATATATATATATATATATATATATCTCAAGGGTTGCCAGCCAGTTCTTGAGAAAGATGGACTGAGCGTCATTGAAATATTGATAATAAAAATGCTGCAGTTTTGACCTATCTTCTCTACAAGACCCGTGTCTGCTTCTGAAGTATTGAGGCTGTTTGAGACCAAGGCATATTCTGTATGCAAATTTTAAAATTTGACCCATAATGCCTGCTCACGGTCTATAGGCAGATGCGTGTTATTCTTTATGGGATATAGACTTGCGGAAATTATGCTCTTGATTAGATTTCACTCGTCATGAAGTTTGTCTATTCACACATATTTGTGTGAGCATTGTTTGAGTGCCCTGGTTATATCCTACAACCATAAAACCTCCATGATATTAACAGCAGATATAAGCCTTAAAAAGTGGAGTTCCACCCATAAAAATAACATTACATCAGTAGTTTTAAAAAAATATCATTAGTCCTTTAAGAAAAAAACATTTTTTTTTAGATGCCTTCAAAGGGTTGTTGCTAGGCAGAATAGTTAATCTTCCCTCTTCCTGCACCTAGGTGCTTAAGCTTCCTAACCTACACCGCACAGACTCCTAGGAATGTAGTGGGTGTAACTTTCCAGGAGTCTGTGCATTCCCCAGTCTCGAAGAATTATGTGACTTGGACAGTACAGGTGCTGAAACCTGATATGAAACCTATTACACTGCTTGTGCAGCACTGAGCATGTGCGAGATCTGCAAGGCTGAAGTCCAGGAAGTCATACAGTCTGGCTTCATGATGCCCACACTTAAGATGGCCCCAGTCAATTTCTATTTTATAAAGTGTCTGAATGCTGTAACAACCTAACAAAACGGACCTTAGTTTACAGACTAACTTTACTAGAATACATTAAGCTTGTGTATTACAGGGGTATTTATATTTAAAAAGTGAAATTGTGGCCGGAACTCCACTTTAAGTCAATGGCTTTTAGTTTTCTAAAGCAACATGTATTATAAACAATCATGTGTATGCCACCTTCTGTCTACATGCACTGCCCCAATGACTGCACAGCATCTCTCAGGGTGGGTTTCAAGCCTGCTTGATGTGCGTTGAAATGACAACTTTTAGTCTCATCATTAGTCACATTATAATAGGACGTGCCTAAAGAACCCATTCCTGGAAGGATCACCAGGGAATGCTTTATTAAAAGTTACAGATGTAAAAATATTGAAACAGACCTTTGAAATGACATGAGGATTAAAGTGGATTTAAAGCGGAGTTCCGGCCACAAATTGAAAAAAAAAAACTTTTTAAATATGAAAACCCCTGTAATACACAAGCTTAATGTATTCTACTACAGTTAGTCTGTAAACTAAGGTCCGTTTTGTTAGGTTGTTACAGCATTTAGACACTTTATAAAACAGAAATTGACTGGGGCCATCTTAAGTGTGGGCATCATGAAGCCAAACTGTATGACTTCCTGGATTTCAGCCTCGCACATGCTCAGTGCTGTACAAGCAGTGTAATGGTTTCAGATCAGGTTTCAATAGCAACGGGAGTGTCAGCGAAAGTTACCGCCCCTTATCTATGCAAACCTCTCCTCCCCTCCTCCTTCCAGGAACCAGTAAATATAATAAATAATTTGTTCCTGTGCAGATATATCTACATAACAAGATGATATATATCTCTTGTTATATATGTGGTGTGTATACATATACCAGACATGTGCACTGTCAATAAATTCATTTTGTTAGTGCGGTGATGTTAGTGCGGTGATGTTAGTGCGGTGATGTTAGTGCTGCGATGTTAGTGCGGTGATGTTAGTGCGGTGATGTTAGTGCGGTGATGTTAGTGCGGTGATGTTAGTGGTGACGTTAGTGGTGACGTTAGTGCGGTGATGTTAGTGCGGTGATGTTAGTGCGGTGACGTTTGTGCGGTGACGTTAGTGCGGTGGTGTTAGTGCGGTGATGTTAGTGCGGTGGTGTTAGTGCGGTGATGTTAGTGCGGTGATGTTAGTGCGGTGACGTTAGTGCGGTGATGTTAGTGCGGTGACGTCAGTGCGTGACATTGGTGCAGTGACAACATTAGTGCCCAGTGCAGAGTGGGGGGAGGTACAGATGATCAGGCATACAGAGCGGATCTCTGATTGGTCTGTATGTGAGTACAGTGATCATAGTACAGCCCCGCCTCCCTGCACTAGACTTGTAACACACAGTGCAAAGCTCTGTTTCTATGTACAGGGAGGCGGGGCTGTACAGGGAGGCGGGGCTGTACAGGGAGGCGGGGCTGTACTATGTTCGGTGCTCTCACATACAGATCTATCAGACAGAGTGAGATTCGCTCCGTCTGCCTGATGATCTGTATCTCCGTGCACCGGAGACAGACTGCAGATGGGCGGGTGGTGGAGGGAGGAGGACGGGGGCGGCGGTGACGGACGGGTGGAGGAGCTAGGACGGGGGCGGTGCTAGGACGGGTGGAAGAGCTAGGACGGGGGAGGAGTTGGAGAGGGAGAAGAGGAAGGACACCACCTATATGGGCGGCACTGCCCTCCATCCCTCCCGCCCCCCGAGATGTTCATCCACGGCTGCGATGTTCAGCCCAGCCTGGGGATGATAACACACATATCCCAGGAGGCATAGCAGCGCTGGATGCGGCGGGGGGGGGGGCCATTCCGCCGCGGCGGGGGAATAAGACACTCACAGATAAAAACGTGAGTTTTTAAAAGACAAAAACAAAACATCCCAAATGTATTTAAGGGGGCAGTGTAAAAACGAATGCAAAGAAGTTGTAAAATAGGGTGGAACTCCGCTTTAAAGCCCTGAAATTAAAAATGAACAAAAAACGTATTTTCTTCTATAGTATGCAATTGCCTCAATCCAAGTCTCCTAGTGTGATTTCTGTCTGCTGTTTCCTTCTTCTGCTATCTGCAGGAGTCATGCCGCGTATACACGATCATTTTTCGGTATGAAAAAAAAAAACGTTTTTCAGCATGTAGAAAAAAACGACGTTTTACCAACTTCATCATTAAAACGACGTTGCCCACACACCATCGTTTTTAAAAAATGCTCTAGCAAAGCGCGGTGATGTACAACACGTACAACGGCACTATAAAGGGGAAATTCCATGCAAATGACACCACCCTTGGGGCTGCTTTAGCTGATTCCGTGTTAGTAAAAGACTATTCGCACTTTTCTGTCTGTTACAGCGTGATGAATGTGCTTACTCCATTATGAACGGTAGTTTTACCAGAACGATCGCTCCCATCTCATAACTTACTTCTGAGCATGCGCGGGTTTTTATCGTCCTTTTAGCCCACACACGATCATTTTTTACAACCCGAAAAACAACACTGTTTAAAACGTCGTTAAAAAATGAAGCATGGTTGAAATTTTTTTTTTTCGTTTTTCAGAACCCGAAAAATTATGTGAAGCCCACACACGATCATTTTAAATTACATTTTTTAAAAACAATTTTTTTTTTCATGCCGAAAAATGATCGTGTGTACGCGGCATCACTTCTGACAGGTTATGCTGACTCCAAGCAATCATGGGTGACGGGAGGGGTGCTCCAGCACACAGCCTGTGATTGACAGTTTCAGATGTGCATGTTTCCCTATGAGACAGTGTAGAGGGTGGTGTGTCCATTCCTTTCACTCAAGTCTGAGATTACACTCAGCTCCCTGCTCTATTCTATGCAGTGTGTTTGATCAGATCCCCGCCCCTTGCCTCTGGAAACTCATAAATGCTGTTTCAACTGTACACTTTGAACAGCTGTGGATCAGAGATTGCTGCAAATAAACAGGTGCAACATACCATGTGTGTATAACTTGATGCCAGTCACTTCACTGGACTTGGATTGAGGCAATTGCATACTATAGAAGAAAATACGTTTTTTGTTCATTTTTCATTTCAGGGCTTTAAAGTGGAGGTTCACCCCAAAAAAATCAATTTTTAACATTAGATTGAGGCAGAATCGGGTGTTTTTTTTTTAAATCAATGCAGTACTTACCGTTTTAGAGATAGATGTTCTCCGTGGCTTCCGGGTATGGGCTGCGGGACTGGGCGTTCCTACTTGATTGACAGCCTTCCGACCGTCGCATACAGCGCGTCACGAGTTTCCGAAAGTAGCCGAACGTCGGTGCGCAGGCGCCGTATAGAGCCGCACCGACGTTCGGCAACTCATGACGCGATGTATGCGACCGTCGGAAGCCTGTCAATCAAATAGGAACGCCCAGTTTCGAAGACCATACCCGGAAGTGGCGGAGAAGATCTATCTCTAAAACGGTAAGTACTGCATTGATTTAAAAAAAAAAAACACCCGATTCTGCTTCCCGTAATTAGCCTCAATCTAATGTTAAAAAAATGTTTTCGGGTGAACCCCCGCTTTAAATACAACCACTTACAACCACTTTAAAGTTTATATAAGATTTTGGTGACTGGGTTTGCATCTACTTTGATTGGCTGAACAAACAATTAGTAGGCAAGTAAGCAAAGGTTGATGAGCATAGTGTGATGGCGCACACTGACGTCACCGCATGTTTTACGTTTGGAGGAAGAGCTCCTATAGTGCCGGCCGGCAATACACACTTGTTTTTAAATATGTGACTTGTAAGTACGGTTTCGTCCCTTTTTTATAATAAATTTCTATACGGAGTTACGCTATTGGTGCGTTTCTTTCCCACCCATCCATGAACCGAGGACCTGCTGATCTGTGAGGACGTGATCGCTCCCTGCCTGTCCGTTCTTGGAATCCCTCTTGGCTCGGTGTCCCACTCAGTGGATGGAGTTTCTATTTGCCTATTAACCCCGTGGTTATGGTAAGCGGCTTTCCAATAGGTGGTGGTCTCGTCACAAGAAGTATACTCACGGTGGTGGTGTTTTAATCCTGCTCGCGGGTTCTGCCACGATCCCTGTATCACTATTTTGGGCCTTTATTGATTTCATATTTGTACCTAGTGTTTACCCTTATCATTATTTGGGACTTTAACCACTTCCATACCAGGTACTTACGCAGCTTCCCGCCCAAGCCAATTTTCAGCTTTCAGCACTGTCGCACTTTGAATGGCAATTGCGCGGTCATGCTACACTGTACCCAAACAAAATTGGCGTCCTTTTTTCCCCCACAAATAGAGCTTTCTTTTGGTGGTATTTGATCACCTCTGCGATTTTTTTTTTTTGCGCAACAACTAAAAAAAGGCTGAAAATTTGGAAAAAAAAATACGTTTTTATTTTTTTCTGTTAATTTTTTTGTAAATAAGTTTTCTCTTTCAATTACGGGCACTGATATGGCGGCACTAATGGGCACCGATGAGATGGCACTGATGGACATCGATGAGGTAGTACTGACGGGCACAGATGAGGTGGCACTGATTGGCGGCGCTGGTATGCGACACTGATGGGCACACATAGGCGGCACTGATGGGCACACATAGGCGGCACTGATGGGCACACAGGCGGCACTGATGGGCACACATAGGCGGCACTGATGGGCACACATAGGCAGCACTGATGGGCACACATAGGCGGCACTGATGGGCACACATAGGCGGCACAGATGGGCACTCATGGGCGGCACTGATGTATACTTATGGGTGGCACAGATGGGCACTGCTAGGTGGGCACTGGGCATGGATGGGCACTGTGGGGTGGCGCTGATGGACACTGGGGTGGCGCTGATGGACACTGGGGTGGCGCTGATGGACACTGGGGTGGTGCTGATGGACACTGGGGTGGCAGCACTGATTGTTGCCAGTCAGTGCCCATTTGTGGGCACTGACTGGCATCTTTTTTCTTTATGCTTTTTTTTTTTTTTTTTTTTTAACTTTTTTTTTTTCTGTTTTTTTTTTTTTTTTTGCCCACCCTGGTGGTCCAGGGTGGGCATCCCTGGTGGTCCAGTGTGGCGATCCGAGGGGGGGCTGCGCTGATAACCAATCAGCGCGAACCCCCCCTGTCAGGAGAGCCGCCGATCGGCTATCCTCTACTCGCGTCTGTCAGACGCGAGGAGGAAGAGCCATCAACGGCTCTTCCTGTTTACATCGTGATCAGCCGTGGTTGGACACGGCTGATCACGTGGTAAAGAGTCTCCGCCGGAGGCTCTTTACCGAGATCGGAGATGCAGGGTGTCAGACTGACACCCCGCATCACCGATCGCCGCGATGCGCGCCCCCACGGGCGCGCGCGGCATGAAATCCTGCAGGACGTTCTGGAACGTCCTGTCAGGATTTCATAACCACTTCCCGGACGTAAATCGGCCATAGGCCGGGCGGGAAGTGGTTAAGGAACACTAAAGGTACAATTTTTTTTTTTTTTTAAATAACATACATGTTATACTTACCTCCACTGTGCAGATCGTTTTGCACAGAGTGACCCGGATCCGTGTCTTCTGGGGTCCCTCGGCGGCTGTCTCGGCTCCTCCTCGCAAAAGCTTTCCACGTTTATGCGAGCTCCCTCGCATGGTGGAAAGCTTTTGCGAGCGCGCTCCCGTGATACAACAGCGGCCATAGCCGCCGACTGTATCACTCGGCCCCGCCCCCCGGCGCGCCGCGTCATCCGCTGTGATTGACAGCAGCGCCAGCCAATGGCTGCGCTGCTATCAATCTGCCCAGCCTAGCCAATCAACGGCCAGGCTGGGAACCGAGCAGGATGACAAGCACGCGCCCGGGACTTTCGAACGGTGAGGTAAGTAAAACGGGGGCTCGGGGGGGGGGGGGGGCGGTGCTGTCAGATGTTTTTTTACCTTAATGCATAGGATGCATTAAGGTAAAAAAACTTTTACCTTTACAAACCCTTTAAAGACTCTTTTATTTGTATTAAGGACTGGCATTCTGATGCTGGCCTAATCCATTGGCGCAATTTATCTTTTCTATTATAGTGTGATGTACTCTCTAAAATATTGCGGAATGTGCTAGTGCTGTAAACTGAATAAAATAATTGGGGTGGCAAACAAAACTCGCAGCTGATGTGGAGGGTGAACTGTCTCTGAGATAATGTGGATTCTGCACCGTAACTTGGCAGTGATTTATAAACATCCTATGAATTCTGAAATGGAAACATTTGTAACAGAATAAACTTTGTCTCGAGAGAATTTTCTGAGCTTCTAAACTTAGAAGCGTTACATTGGCAATAAAAAGATAAAATAGGGTGGTAACCACAAAACATTTCTCCGTTAGTACATATTTCTAAAACCTCTGAGTGTCACATGTATTAAAGCAGAACTGAAGGCAAAACTTTTTTTAATTTCTATCTTGGATAGTGTAAGAGAGGGTTATAACCCGCCAGGGTTTCTTTTCTTTGTCATCTGTGTCCCACTGGGGAGATTTCCTCTCACTTCCCCTTGTGGCTTTGGAACAAGGTTAATATGATGCCTGGTGATCCTGACATAAAGGGCCTTGTTCAAACACTTCCGGTTGTAGTGGGACAGTCCATGTCTCTCAGTTGTGCTCCCACACAGTCACAATGTCTTTTAATAGAAACTATGAGGCCCCATACACACGACCGAGTTTCTCGGCAGAATTCAGCCAGAAACTCGATCGGAGCTGGATTCTGCCGAGAAACTCGGTCGTGTGTACACTTTTCAGTGAGGAAGCCGACGAGGAACTCGTCGGGCCGAAAAGAGAACATGTTCTCTATTTCCTCGTTGTTCAATGAGGAAAGTCGGCCCGCCGAGATCCTCGGCGGCTTCCACACTGAACTCGACGAGGAACTCGATGTGTTTGGCACGTCGAGTTCCTCGGACGTGTGTACGGGGCCTGAGAGGTTGATTGTACACATATTACACAGCCATGGTCCACGGGTTGTCACAACCAGGAAGTCCAAGCTGAGAAATTCAAGGTACCCCTTACTGGAGTGCATGCTGATAGACACAAAGAGGCTGCAGAACATCAACAGCACCGAGATGCAACAAACGGATAAAAACTGTGTTTTAAGGTAAAAACCTGCAATTTAATGCAATACAAAGAGTTTTAGCAACTTAAATCTAACTCATATGGTGGTGTTTTACCTACCAAATTATTTGTATTTTTACCCATCCAGTTCTGAAATTTGCACGCTCTATCTTTCAGAAAAGGAGACCTGATTTGTTTCTACTGCAGTTAAAGTGATTGTAAAGTCTTGTTTTTTTGGGAGTTAAAAATAACAAACATGTTATACTTATCTGCTCTGTGCAGTGGTTTTGTGAGTGGACCGAATCCTCCACTTCTTGGGTCCCTCTTTGTCTCTCCGGGCCCCTCCCTTCTGTTGAGTGCCTCCACAGCAAGCAGTTTGCTGTGGGGGCACCCGAGCCGAGACGCAGCTTCCCATGCCCATTCAGACACTAAGATGTGGCCTGGCCCACCCCCTCTCTCCTCTGATTGGCTCACTGAATTTGATTGACAGCAAGCATGCTTGTTATACTCCCTGTGGAACCTAAGGGGTAATCCTCTATCTCTGATCCTCTTCTTTTTCCACTGTCTAAAAAAATAAATAACCTGAACTAGGACTTATGTGATAAAGCCATGCTCAGCTTGGTGTACCAGTATATTACTAGAGAGTTTTTTTTTTGGGAGGGTGCACGTGATCAGCACAGGGCCAATCAACACTGTCCAGACAGAGGATCAGGGGAGAATGAAAACTCCTCCTACAAGGTTTACTAGGAAGTCACAAGACTGCTATATACTGCTGATGAGAAAAGGTATTTATCAGTTTATATTTACTAAAATAATTGCATTCCCATGTTCTGTGTACTGTGGGAGACCAGATATAGAGAATACAGGTTCTGGGTTTAGTAACACTTTAATGCATAGAATGTAATAAAATAAAACATTTTAAACTTTAAAGTGGTTGTAAATCCTTTACTAACACTTTTACCTACAGGTACAGTAAGCCTATAATCAGGCTTACCTTTAGGTACCATGAATATCTCCTAAACTTGCACCGTTTGTTTGTTATTCACTAATAGCCAGATTCAGGTAGCTTTACGCCGGCGTATCAGTAGATACGCCGGCATAACTCTGAATCTACGCCGTCCTAAATTTAAGTGTATTCTGGAAACCAGATATGCTTAAATTAGGCTAAGATACGAGCGGCGTAAGTCTCCTACGCCGTCGTATCTTAGGGTGCAATATTTAGGCTGGCCGCTAGGTGGCGTTTCCATTGAGTTCGGCGTAGAATATGCAAATGACTAGATACGCCGATTCAGAAACGTACGTGCGCCTGGCGCATTTTTTTTACGTCGTTTACATATGGCTTTTTCCGGCGTAAAGTTAGTCGAACAAATAGTTGGCCTAGTAACTGTTAAGTATGGCCGCCGTTCCCGCGTCGAAATTTGAAATATTTACGTTGTTTGCGCAAGTCGTCCGTGAATGGGGCTGGACGTAATTTACGTTGAAACCAATACGTCCTTGCAGCGTACTTTGGAGCAATGCACACTGGGATGTGTGTTATAAGCCGATAAATATGGTATATCCAAATAACACACCCAAGCTTATCTCTTCACCACACACAGCCACAAAAGGCAAGAGAATTCTGGTTGGGCAGTGTATTCGTGTTAGTGCGAACACACTTAGACCGAATTTTGATGGTTTAAAGAATGTCAGGCAAAATGGTTGACCCTCAAGCATGTTCACTTCATCAAATCTGGCCCTCTTTGAAAAAAGTTTGGACACCCCTGATCTAGGCTATCAAAAAATATGAATGTGACCCATGACAATCCTTTTTTTATTGGAGCCAATTTCATTATCATCTACATTTGTTGCCTCTCCCTCCCTCTGTGCATTAAAACTCACTCCATGCCCTTGTTTTGACCTAATATCACTCATCTATTTTCATCTAAATCATTCCATTTTAGAATAATAACAAAAGAGAAGCACAAGCGCCAGGACACAGTACATAGCAGACAGGAGACAGGAATCAGAGTCCCAGTAGTAGGACAGGACAATCCAGGCAGGAAGTCAGCTCCAACACACCAAAGGCCCCCTTTTTATTGCCTATTCGATTGTTTAAACAAAAGATAGATTTCACCGCCTAAACTCCTGCATTGTTCTGAGAATCCTGCTCAGCACTTTGCTCAATTGAAAATCATGGGGAGGCTAAACCCATCTACAACGAGAAAAAGCAACTCCTAGAGAAGACGCCTATAGATTCACCATTTCCTGCAATTCACCCAGGTCAACAGGTTATCGGAGGAGACGGATCCTCATCAGAAGTCTTCAACAATACAGAATTACTCATTATAATGAAAATTTTACTTGTGACTGAAAATAATAGATTACATCACAAACTATTTTCTTCAACAAAAACAAAGTGCAATACATGAAAAAAAAAAAAGCTGACCAGGGTATATTCATTACTTTAAATTGATTTTTCTCTTATGATATTTCTTCTTTATAATCCTATTTAAAATCCTTTTTGTTACAAAAATTTACATAGTCAGGTTGAAAATAGACACAAGTACATATAATTCAACCATTACAAAAAAACAGAAAACCTCCATATATATAATCCTATACCCTAAAGTTGGATTGTGGGTATAGGAGATTTAATTTACCGTACTCATCTATACATGGCTGACAAGTTCAGTGGCGCTATACAGAGAACACAGAACCATGTAAATCAGTCACGGCACTCTAAGTAGGTTACAAAATAACCAGTATAAAGAAAGCTCTTCCCTTGCAGTTATCTTCCAAGACTAATTTTATTTTCTATGGCCCGGATTCACAAAGCACTTACGCCGACGTATCTCCAGATACGCCGCGTAAGTGCAAATATGCACCGTCGTATCTATGCGCCGACCCACAAACTAACTTACGCTGGCGTAGAGTGGGAGCATTTTTACGCTGGGCGCATTTGCCGGTTCCATTGATTTTCTATGCACATATGCAAATGAGGGAGATACGCCGATTTACGGTTTGCGTAAGTCATACGTCCGGCGTAAAGTTATTCCCCATACATGAGGCGCGACCCATGCAAAGGTATGGACCAGGGAACACAAGCCGTCGTATTTTACCTTGTTTACGTTGGATGTGAATATGGCTGGGCGTAGGTTACGTTCACGCCGTAGGCAGTGATCCGTCGAATCTTAGGCAGTTGTTCCGACGTGATTCTGAGCATGCGCACTGGGATGCGTTCACGGGACGGCGCATGCGCCATTCATTGTACGTATCTGTCTGAAACTCAGCCCATCATTTTCATGGGGTCACGCCTCATTTGCATGGCTCACGCCCACTTCCACATACGCCGGCTTACGTCTAGGAAACCCAGCGCAGATTTAGCAGCACTGGCTTTGTGAATCCAGTGCTTGCCTCTATGCGCTGCGTCGGAGTAGCGTAAAGAAGATACGCTACGGCGGCATAAATAGCGCCGCTGTTTGTGAATCCAGGCCTATATATATATATAAAAAAAAAAACAGATCTCTAGAGCTTGGAAAATGCCTGCACTTTGCATTCTCACAACTGAGCATAGGATAACCCAAGCAATAATATATGCAGAGATTAAAGGACTTATGAGGATGTTAAGTAGTGACGAAACGCGTCAAATTGGGATGCACAGTGCGTCGATTCAAATGCAGGTGGAATGTACGCTGGAGTCTAGCAGGCCTGCGGCTTCTTTTGCATTAAAAGGATGCCCATGTTTTTAACCTCTTTGTATGAATACTGGCTACGGATAATTTTTTAATAAAATGGAAGCAATTTATACTATGAGAAGCCCGTCCTTCTCATTCTTTCTACTCTACACTAAATAACCCTGCTACCAGAGCCATTGGTGACACTGCCAATAGGAAAGGATGCCGGAGAGTGACCGGCCCAAGGACACCCCCGGTCTATGAGTGACTATAAGCGATTTTGGACTCCTTTTTTTATACAAGACAGTGAACTCCAGTCTGTAAGTAAAAACTTCAATAAAACCTTTTATTCTGGTATACATGCTTTTTTATGTGGATTATTGTTCGCTTTATGCGCATTTATGTGCATTTTTCCTGCTTATTTTTTTTCTCCCCGAAGCATATTTCCTTTAACCTAATTTCTGTTCCTGTTGTGGGTGAGTTACAATGCAGTGCATTTAATGCATGCTTATTGTGTGCCCATGTGATAATATGCCAACATTTTGCATTTTAAGGGCCCATGCACACTATGGGGTGGATTTACTAAAACGCAATCTGGTGCAGCTGTGCATATTAGCTAATCAGCTTCTAACTTTAACATGTTCAATTAGGTTTTGACAAAAAAACCTGGAAGCCGATTGGTTTCTATGCTGAGCTGCACCCGATTTTGCACGCTCCAATTTTAATAAATCAACCCCTATGTTTAGATACCTCCATTTTTCCATAATGGATGAACATAGGTAACTGCAATGACACATATAAAACAATAATTTTCTATGTGGTATATTTAGGGCCACCGTCAGGGGGGACAACCCACACATATGTAGGGGGCACGGGCATCCCAAAGGGCCCGGAAATCCCAAGTGGCTCGGGTCCCGCAGGTATTTCTATCTATTGCCTGAAGGCTTTTTGATTGACAGCCACTGTAGATAATCGTCTTCACCCACCTCTCCCCTCCACTAATCGCAACAGGAGTGCATCCCAAGGTGTCTAATCAGCGGTGCCTGTGAGGAATGAGCTCCACCACACCAGGAAGTGTTATAGAGTGGCGGAAAGCATAGAGGCTCTCATGAGACAGCTCCTGGTGTCCGCTAACATGACTGAAACTGGGGAGAGGGGGAGAGAAACGCATATGCAGGGCTCATCAAATCTCCTCCTCCTGCTCCCTGATCTCTTCACATCACAAGTAGTAGAGCTGCAGATGTTGAGGACATTGGGTTCTAGGGGAGCGGCAGGAAGAAAAAATGGAATGAGACAGATCAGTTTTTCACATGCCACGGAGCTCACCCTGGCAGCCGATGGAGGAGATGAAGAGCGGAGTGCTGGGGAGGGTTCAGAGGTGATTGTCAAGAAGAGCTCTCCTCTGTCCCTGCAGGTGCAGCAGATGATTGATAATTATGGTTAGGAAGGTAGGTAAGGAATAGGTAGGAATCTGCAACAAAGTTTGTTAAAATCCTTGCAATGCAGATAAATGTTACTGTTTAATGGCAAGCAGGTAAAACTTTAGGTTACTTTTTACATATTTACAGTCTCCAATTATCCTGTGTTGTTTACAGACCATGAGCTCTCGAACTACAATTTACTTACAATTGGATGACTGATCATGAGTGAATCACAGCAGTGGCACCTCATTTATCACAGGGTTCTGTCGGAAGTTTCAGTCAAACAAAGCTAGACAAAAAAATGGCAGTCACAGTGCTACTTTCCAATTCTGGGAACAAGCATGCAGGCAGTGAAGTCAAGGAACAGTGAAAACTCCTGATCCAAATATTTGTTCTGGAGCAGTGACTCCTGAAATAATGAATCCTTTTGCTGAAAAGAGCCACTGGAAAGACCTGTGGAAAGCATTGCAGTGCTCGCCCACTGAAGGTGTGTTAAATGGAATTAATCAACCATGTGCCTCACAGCTGTGAATGTAAAGGTCAAGGACTACGGAAAAGCTGTAATGTGAGCCCTACACTGAAGAAAAAATGGTGCATATCAAACCAGAGAAATGTAACTTTGAAACCTAAATAGAACTGAATAGAGTAAAGATAATACCACTTGCCGAATGCTGAACGCCGTTGTACGGTAGCAAAGTGGCTCTCCGTCCCTGTAGCGGGCATGCGCTCACTGCCAATGCCGTGATTAGTCATAGCACAAGCCGTTCAGCGAGTGCTGACCAATGGATGATCACTGGCAGCCGCTGATCAGTGAAGTGAAAGACAGAACAGAGCTCTGCCTATGTAAGCAAGGCAGAGCTCTGTCCTGTAAATGGGATGTGCTGGATTTAAAATCCAGCACATCCCTTAGAAAAAGCACCACTTAGTTACACACAAAAACACTGGTTAGGCACACAAGTAACCCCCTTCCCAGCCAGTGTCATTAATACAGTGGCAGTATATTTTTGGCACTGATCACTGTATTCGTGTCAGTCAGTGTGAGATTGTCCACCACAATATCTCAGTCCAGCGATAAGCCGCCATTATTCGTTTAAAAAAAAAAAAAAAAAATTCCACTATATATACCATAGTTTGTAGATGCCTTAACTTTTGTGGAAACCAATCAATATACGCTTATTGGGATTTCTTTTAACGAAAAATAAAGAAATTCGATTTAAAATTTTCATTGGATATGTTTTATAGCAGAAAGTAAAAAAATATATATATTTTTTTTAATCGTCTGTCTCTTTTTTGTTTATAACGCAGAACATAAAAAAACACAGTGGTGATAAAATATCCCCATAGCAAAAAGCTCTATTTGTGTGAAAAAAAAAAGGGCATTCATTTTATTTATGTACAGCATTGCAAGACCACGCAATTGTCAGTTAAAGCAGTTTGTAAACCTCAGATGCTGCAAAAAAATAATAATCCTGCAAGGCAATGTGGCATAATGTGCTAGTATGTATCGCATACTAGCTCATTATGAAATCCTCACCTTGGAACAAACCCCTCCAGTGCTGTAATTTCACCTCTGTCTTCCAGAGGTCAAGTGGTTTAGGAAGGTTTAGTGTAAATTCAAAGTAATAAAATAATGCACTCCCAATCATGAGAGAAGGGCTGCGGAGTATGGCAGATGGCTGCAACCATAACAGAGAGAACAGAGTTCGTGTGAGAGACGCCCAACTCCTCGCCTTGGCCACCGGCTGTGAAAAAACGGTGGCTGCTCGAGGAAGCACCACTACAGATGGACAGAGCACCCATGAGGTCAGGGATCCACAACAGAGAGCCACCTGCTGTCACTGCAATGCTCCCCTGTAAATGGGAACGCATTCCTATTTACAGAGGACCATCGCAGTGACAGCAGGAGGCTTTCTGTTGCGCATTCCAGACCTCATGGTGGCTCTGTCCATCTCTGCCTGCAGTGTCTGCTCTTCAAGCAGTCCATGTTTTCCTCCAGGTGGTGGCCAAGGCGGGGAGTCGGGCATTTCTCACACTGACTCTTTTATGGTTACAGCCATCTGACATACTCCGCACCCCCTCTCTTATGTTTGGGAGTGCATTATTTTTATCGCTTTGAATTTACATTAAACCTTCCCTAACTTTACTGCACTATGAGATGTGCACTATTTTTTTTTTCTTTTGATGAAAAGCCTACTTAATTTTCTTGTTACACACTTTTTTTAACTCCAGTCTTGCAGGGCGTACCTAGCACACCCCTAATTCACAAGTTGCTCAGCATTTACATCAGCGCTTGCCCTGAGAGGGCTTACTTAACCTCTTCCATACAGGGCTTTTATACACACCTCCATACCGGGCCTATTCTGGCACTTCTCTCCTACATGTACAAATCATATTTTTTTTGCTAGAAAATTACGCAGAACCCCCAAACATTATATATGTTTTTTTAGCAGACACCCTAGGGCAGTGATGGCGAACCTTGGCACCCCAGATGTTTTGGAACTACATTTCCCATGATGCTCATGTACTCTGCAGTGTAGTGTAGCATCATGGGAAATGTAGTTCCAAAACATCTGGAGTGCCAAGGTTTGCCATCACTGCCCTAGGGAATAAAACGCCGGTCATTGAAACCTTTTATTTTGCACGGTATTTGCGCAATCATTTTTCAAACGCCTTTTTTTTTGGAAAAAAATTGTTTCATGAATTAAAAAAATAACAAAACAGTAAAGTTAGCCCAATTTTTTTGTAAAATATGAAAGATTATGTTACACCGAGTAAATAGATACCTAACATGTCACGCTTTAAAATTGCACACACTCATGGAATGGCGCCAAACTTCGGTACTTAAAAATCTCCATAGGCAACGCTTTGAAATTTTTTACAGGTTACCAGTTTAGATTTACAGAGGAGATCTAGTGCTAGAATTGTTGCTGGCACTCTAGCGCACGCGGCGATACCTCACATATGTGGTTTAAACGGCGTTTACATATGTCGGCGGGACTTGCGTGTGCGTTCTCTTCTGCGCGCAAGCTACTGTGGACAGGGGCGTTAAAATTTTTTTTTATTTCTTATTTTTTTTTTTTTACATATTTCTTTTTTTACACTTTTTTTTTTTTTATTATCACTTTTATTCCTATTACAAGGAATGTAAACATCCCTTGTAATAGGAATGTGTGTGACAGGTACTCTTTATGGAGAGATGCGGGGTCAATAAGACCCCACATCTCTCCTCCAGGCCTGAAAGCATGAAATCGGTGAAAAAAAATTCACCGATCTCATGCTTACTGTTGCTTAGCAGCCGCAATCGCGGCTTTGTTTACTTACGGGGACCCGGGCGTGACGTCATCACATCGCGCCCGGGTCCTCCGACGGTCATAGAGATGACTGGTGACCATCTGGTCACCAGTCATCTCTATGCTTCCTGCGAGCGCCGGACGATTCGTTCTCTGGGCCCCCGATGGCACGGGAGAGCCCGGAGAAGCACCGGATGGCGGCGGGAGGGGGGGGGATGTCCCCTCCCGCCGCCTGTAAGAACGATCTAGCGGCGGAACCGCCGCTATGATCGTTCTTACGTTGTGCAGAATCGCCGGCACAAGAGAAGGATATCTGAATGATGCCTCTAGCTGCAGGGATCATTCAGATATCCCCCCCCACAAAGCCCAGGACGTCATATGACGTCCACTCTGAACGGCAGAGGTTCTTTGTGGACGTCATTTTACTATGGGCCGGTAGGGAAGTGGTTAATCCAACATAACTGTACAGTCATTCTGGGTGCCTGCCAATAAATCTAGAATTACGTTTTTTGACTGCAGCATGTCCCTGGTGGAATCTAAAATTTGATTTAATAGACCACAAGTGCTATTAACATCACACATCCATGCTATTGATTATACCACTGCATCTATTCTATCTAGTGTGCGGTGCAATGTCATTGATACATTTGGAAATAGGGGATGTCATATACAGTATGTACTGTATGAATACATATGAAAATGTCCAGTCTCTGGTTTAATCCTGGTCCCCAATTATTAAGCGGTTCTTAACTTTTAACTTAACTTTTGTGTTCCATATAAAGTGGGTGGAGGACTTTCTAAAACAAAGAAAGGCAGGTTAAGAATTTTTTGGAAAGCCTTATAAATGTATTTTGCCAATCCTTTTAATCAGAAAGAGTGAGACTGAAATTGTTGTAATTAATTGTTTTGCACACCAAACAAAATTAAGCAAACCTTTACAGCGTAAATAGTAGATATATCATAATGGGTGTTAGCTCATAGACCAGCCTTTCTCAACAGGGTTACTCCAGAGTTTGCCAGGAGTACCTCTTAGATATGTAAATGCTGACACCAACAGTCTTTTTAGCTAACTGTAAAGGGGGAATTTTCTCACTCGCCACCAGGTGGATAGAAATCCATGATTTAAAAAATATATATTTTTTATCAAATGTATTTTAATAAAATGCTTTTGGAGTAAAAATCTATCTAAAGATAGTTTTCTATTTAAGATACATTAATAATTTAGTTTATTCAGCATGGACTGGAGTTTAGTTATGTAGCATGAGGTTGTATATTCTGCAATATTTACATTTTTGGTAAACTCATTAAATGAATCCAAGACATAACATGCACTCACACAATTTCACAGTAACCATGAGATAAAACAAAGTTTAGGAATATTCCTTTATCCCATTGATTTGCAAATCTACGTACACTACAAACTATATAATTGAATTGGTTCTAAAATCATCCTTTTTACTAACCTAACAGCTTATTATTATAAATAGCAAACCTTAATTTTGTTCGCAAATATTAAAGATTCTAACTACCAGCATGAATCAGTCCTTACATTTAAAGAGCACCTGTCATTTCAGAACCATAATGGCAGCTCCTGTTAGTGCACATCCACTCACTTGCTGCCACCACATCCCTCACCTTGTTGTGTCACTGCCGCATCACCAGCCGTCCCATTAATGTGAATGGGACTGTCGGTGAGTCAACAGCGGGTCAGAGGAGGAGTCGCTGTGGGACAGAGATGACGGTTGCTTTTTAAAAATGATGATTTAAATCAAGCCTTTTTACTAGTGATTTAAACTGTGATTTAAATTATATTCACCCTGCTGACCACTAATGTAAGGAGAATTCTTCCCACTGATCATTACAATAATGTACTGTGAACTTTAGATATAGCAATTATATTCAGGGGTTCCCCGAGACCAGAAAGTGATTTCAATGGATCCTTCAGTTTATAAGGGTCGAGAAAGCCTGTCTCAGACCCTAAATCTAGTGTGTATAGAAGTATAAATGAGTATACTGGAATGTATAGAACTTCCCCTTTAGAGTGCCGTCGTACGTGTTGTACGTCACCACGCTTTGTTCATCATTTTTCAAAAGCGATGGTGTGTGGGCAACATCGTTTTTAATGATGAAGTTGGAAAAACTTCGTTTTTTGGACCTTCTGAAAAACAACGTTTTTTCCCAATGCCGAAAAACGATCGCGTGTACGCGGCATAAGAATATGGAGTCCAGCTTTGGGCTGCAATTTGTATGAAGGCGTTCTGGAACTTGTTCAGAGGCAGACAACTAAAGGGGGCAGAAAAATCTTGCAGTAAAACATTAGTTCTTTTGTAATCTTTTATTTATGCATACTTTATGGGGACAAAATTCTGTACCGCCTCAGCATAGTGCCTGCATGTGCCTAATAGGAAGCCCAGCCCTGACAGATGTACATCACATGGAAAAGCAGCTGATCTATCACGATCATGTATATGAAGTTATATTTCATTACTTTCAAAGTTTTATCACCTGCTATGTAGAGATCACAGTAAGGTGCCAAAAACACTTACTTGGATATTATTAATGTTCTGGTGGTAATTAAGTTCCTCCTAACTCCTCTGCCTTCCCCTATTATTACACACCTTTCCTCACAAACAGGAAAGTTAATTGTCCGATGCAAACCTCATACATGTTTCATGAAAGTGGATTAAAACAATAAACTATGTACAGTACATATCTCATTAAAAATGTCCTGTAACGAACATCCGTGTGAATCAGAAAATCTAGCTTAGATAAACAGGAAAACACAGTATAATTATAGTTATAGAGAAACCCCGGTCTAATGAAAACGCAGGATATGGTTTTAAAATGCAGGAATCACTAAGCACATCCTAAAAGAATAAAGCTGTTGACTATAGCGATCAAGAGGATTCAGCATGAGGACCTCTCAGGCCGCGTACACACGATCGGTCAAAACCGATGAAAACGGACTGAAGGTCCGCTTCATCGGTCCAAACCGATCGTGTGTGGGCCCCATCGGTCAGTTATCCTTCGGTCAAAAAAGAAGAGAACTTGCTTTAAAATTGAACCGATGGACGCCTGACCGATGGGTCAAAACCGATCGTTAGTATGCAAAGGCATCGGTCAAAAGGCCGCGCATGCTCAGAATCAAGTTGACGCATGTTTGGAAGCATTGAACTTCGTTTTTTTCAGCACGTCGTTGTGTTTTACGTCACCGCGTTCTGACACGATCGTTTTTTTATGGTGTGTAGGCACATCAGACCATCAGTCAGCTTCATCGGTTAACTGATAAAATGGTCCTTCAGTCCGTTTTCATCGGTTTTGACCGATCGTGTGTACGCAGCCTCAGTGTTACTACACAGACATTAGAAGCAGATGGGCATTTGGAGGTAAAAGGGCCAGTCTACTCAAATGGACCATTTCATTTTTGGCTAGACGCTAGTGGGTTGATTGTAGCAGCTTGTTTTATACCTGTTATTTACCCAGCAGGGAGATTCTGACATTTCATGTATCCAGGCCTTCCCTCCTCTTCAACAATTACAGATGCTCTTATTACTTAGATTTTTTTTTGACATAAAAGTAATTTATTGAAAAAAAAATTAGAATATTTTCATTTTTTTTCTATTTTAATAGATTTATATTAGAAAAAGGTACAAAAGTACAAAGTTACAAAATAAAGTAGAGGACATTCACAAGAATGAATAGAAGATCTCCAGCTGGTCATGTGAGCGCCCAGTTGCACTGTAAATAATGTATTTTTGACAATAAAGTTATAAAAGGAGACACACTGGACATTGTATAACAATTTTACAAAACTGATTATTTTTACATAGAGAAAAGGCAAACCCCTGAGGGTGGGACTTTAGAGGGACTACCAAAGAAAAATGTAAGTAAAAAATAGTTTTATTCAAGAAAAGATATACATAAAGTAATAAAAATGGTCATGAAAAATCCAACGCATTTCAGAGATGACTGTTGTCGCCTTCATCAGGGTTTAACATTGGGATATCTACATTATCAGAATTGTTCTCATTTATTTTTACATGGACTTTATTAGGGTTTATTTTTGAGGTAGGGCTTATATTGCAACCCTCCCCAAAAATCAGGCTAGGTTTAATTTTCAGGGAAACATGGTATAAGGCTGACAGGAGTAGTGACAGAGGTATCACTACTTCTGTAAACCCAGCACTCAAAGTGGAAGTTTCTTTGCCATGGACACTGGATGATCTTGTCCTGGCACTGCTGACAACCACTGAAGAGCCCACTTTTAACAAATTTTCTACTGTGAAGATTGCAGTGTCAGTCTCTGGCCTTCTGCAGGAAGAGTAATAGGACTTCAACTGGCAGAGAGGAGAGGGATATAAATTGAGCCTCTGAGATGTATAAGGAGCCAGCATATGAGTCAACGTACCAGGGTCCTCCAAAAAGTACTGTTGGTGTTGAGAGGACTGTCCTTTTAAAGCAGTGTTCCGCAAAGAAAAAAAATATTAAAAAAGTTAGCAGCTACAAATACTGCAGCTGCTAACTTTTAATATATGGACACTTACCTATTCTGGGCACCCGCAATGTCGGCACTAGAGGTCGAACGATATGGGTTTTTCTCTGGCCGATGCCGATATTTAGAAATCGGGGCGGCCGATGGCCGATATATGATGCCGATTTTTGCAGCCGATATTTTAGGCCGATTTTTGGATGGGGATGCATTGTGGAGAGGGGTGGATGGTGCTGGGGATGCGTTGTGGAGAGGCAGATGGTGCTGGAAATGCGTTGTGGAGAGGGGTGGATGGTGGTGGAGATGCATTGTGGAGAAGGGTGGATGGTGCTGGGGAAGAGTTGTGGAGAGGGGTGGATGGTTCTGGGGAAGAGTTGTGGAGAGGGGTGGATGGTGCTGGGGATGCGTTGTGGAGAGGGGTGGATGGTGCTGGGGATGCGTGGTGGAAAGTGGTGGATGGTGCTGGGGATGCGTTGTGCAGAGTGGTGGATAGTGCTGGGGAATGCGTTGTGGAGAGGGGTGGATGGTGCTGGGTATGCGTGGTGGAGAGGAGTGGATGGTGCTGGGGATGCGTGGTGGAGATTGGTGGATGGTGCTGGGGATGCGTAGTGGAGAGGGGTGGATGGTGCTGGGGATGCTTAGTGGATGGTGCTGGGGATGCGTGGTGGAGAGAGGTGGATGGTGCTGGGGATGCGTAGTGGATGGTGCTGGGGATGCGTGGTGGAGAGGGGTGGATGGTGCTGGGGATGCGTGGTGGATGGTGCTGGGGATACATGGTGGAGAGGGGTGGATGGTGCTGGGGATGCGTGGTGAAGAGGTGGATGGTGCTGGGGATGCGTGGTGGAGAGGGGTGGATGGTGCTTGGTGGGGATGAGGATGACTCTGTGTGAGGATGAGAGTTACATTGTGAAGAGGATCTCCACAATGTAACAATCATATCCACCCAGAGTCATCCTCATCCATTTTCTCAATGCCAGCTTGTCAGCCTCAGCCAGGTTTGCAGGGGGGCACAGTAGCACACAGTAAATCTTTGTGACTTACCCTCCATCCATGCTGGTATCTATCTGCATGCACCTGATAGGACTAGGTGCATGCAGATAGACGCTGATCAGCCAATCACATAACAAGACAAATAGAAGCAGCCAGCCGGCTCCTCCTTAGCAGGAAGGAAGAGCTAGCTAGTGCTGGCCACGGTCACCTGCTGGGGGGAGTTACTAGTTGGCTTTTGACATGCTAAGAAGTAGTATTGTTCCTCTGCTACAGCCCATCGGGGGAGGGGGGCGGGGCGGTGCCAGTAAAACTTTCCCCTTCCCTTCGATATAGTGACGGGCAGCGTGCGGGTGAAGAATGAATTTCACATGCTGTAGCAGGAGCGGGGCCCTGGTCAGTACTGCTAACAGCCCTGCGGGCCGGGTAAAGCCGCAAATCGGCCTGGTTTACACAAAAATCGTCCGATGCCGATTTCTTCAAAACGGCTAAATATCGGCCAATATATCGGTCGACCTCGAGCCGGCACCTGAAGCCGATCGATCCTTCGGCTCTCGGTTGCTGCCGCCGCCACCATCTTTGGTAAGGGAATCAAGAAGTGGAGGTTTGCGGCTTCACTTCCTGGTTCCCTACTGTGCATTCGCGAGTCGCGCTGCGTGATCCCACTGGTTCCTGCTGTCTTCTGGGAGCTGTGCATCTCCCAGAAGACAGCGGGGGGGGTGGAGTAGGTGCCGGACATGGCGTAGGTCACCGCTGTGATCAATACTTGGAAGTGGGAGCAAATACCTAGATTACACTGGTATCTGCTCTCTCCTCCCCCTGAAAGGTGCCAAATGTGACACCGGAGGGGGGAGGATTCCAAAAAGAACTGTCTGGGGTAAAATGGCAACGATCAGTCTCTGTTGTGTCACATCAATCAATAAGATTGAAATCTGTCCTAGAAAATGAAACTTGGATAATGATAATGTGAATCCAATTTTTTCCATGAGGCAATGCTCACCATATAAGATATTAATTCCCCAAAACACTTTGAAAAGTACAGCCCAAAACAAGGATGAGCAGCACCAGCAGAAGCTTATCAAAACTGTCATAGGGAACTCAAATTTCGAGAAGTTAATTGTACATTAGCTGCCAAATCAAATGCAAAGTAAATTAGAAACACAAGACATTCTACAAGCTGTCACCAGGACGAAGACTGAATCTACAACATGAGGCTGCATGAAAAATGAAGGCTTAAAATAAAACAAGCTTCCTTCTTCCACTTACATATCCCACAGTGGGATTCACTAGAGCTGCATGGAGCTTTTCCACACACTTAACTTTAAGCTGTAATTAAGCAAATCTGTTTGATTTTATCTCTGCATGATTGCCTGCCTCGCCGGATAAGGGGATAGAAGTAATTCAAACATTTTATTTCCTCTGCTAGTGATCATCTTCACTAAAGCAGGGGATTAACGATCGTATATATTTCCATCATGTGCCACTAAGACTGGCTTTCATTCTTGCTTTGAAACCAGTAAGGCTGGCCATGCATGATTCATCTTTTTTAATTCAACCATCAGGTTGAATGGGGGGGGGGGGGGGGAGCCGATTCCCTCATCCACACATTCAAGGTGGATCCTTCCGCTGTGGAGCCTTTCCTGCCATCAAAATACAAATGATCAGTGTTGTTGGCTATAGCTGGTGGCACTGATCGCTTGGGAAAAACCCAACAGGCTGGTTGTACACATGTCGATCGATAGACTGACTTGTATACAACCAACCAGTCAATACATGGTTTGAAATTAGACCGGCCTCTGCTGAACCTGCTGAATTTTGGATTAATGTATGGCTGGCATAAGTCTTTCTTCTATCAATCAGGCGGACTATCTGGATTGCTGTGTGTACGACAATAATAATGCCTAGCCTAGCTAAATTATTACAGATTTTTTTTTTTCTTTTTATGCATCCCTTTGGAGCAGCCAGGCTCAACCAGGGTTATGTGGGGGTTCTTTAAGTTGTAGCTAATTTAGCCCCCATTTAATGCAAACCAGATTGGTTGGCATTAGCAGCCAGGAAAGAAGGTGAATATCTAGCATTACATCTACTGTGAGAAAGAGGGAGCAGAAAAAAGGTCAGCATTGTATATTGTCCACTGAAGTTTAGGCACACAATACTGTGTGCTTTTGTATTGTGTAACTTCTCAATCCCGCTGCTTTCTGCAGAACCAATCACATTCAGCCTCCAAGGTAATTTGAATCGGATTGATGGCTGAGAGTGTCTAGCCAGGGGAGCTTACAACAGTCAACTTTTAGTCCCATCATTTAATAATAAAAAAAAAAATATATATATATATATATATATATATATATATATATATATAGTACAGACCAAAAGTTTGGACACACCTTCTCATTCAAAGAGTTTTGTTTATTTTCATGACTATGAAAATTGTAGATTCACACTGAAGGCATCAAAACTATGAATTAACACATGTGGAATTATACATAACAAAAAAGTGTGAAACAACTGAAAATATATTTCATATTCTAGGTTCTTTAAAGTAGCCACCTTTTGCTTTGATTACTGCTTGGCACACTCTTGGCATTCTCTTGATGAGCTTCAAGAGGTAGTCACCTGGCACAGCACCCCATCACTCTCCTTCCTGATCAAATAGCCCTTACACAGCCTGGAGGTGTGTTTGGGGTCATTGTCCTGATGGATGGAATAGCATGCCACTGCAAGATGCTGTGGTAGCCATGCTGGTTCAGTATGCCTTCAATTTTGAATAAATCCCCAACAGTGTCACCAGCAAAGCACCCCCACACCATCACACCTCCTCCTCCATGCTTCACGGTGGGAACCAGGTATGTAGAGTCCATCCGTTCACCTTTTCTGTGTCGCACAGACACAGGGGTTGGAACCAAAGATCTCAAGTTTAGACTCATCAGACCAAAGCACAGATTTCCACTGGTCTAATGTCCATTCCTTGTGTTCTTTAGCCCAAACAAGTCTCTTCTGCTTGTTGCCTTTCTTTAGCAGTGGTTTCCTAGCAGATATTCTACCATGAAGGCCTGATTCACACAGTCTCCTCTTAACAGTTCTAGAGATGTGTCTGCTGCAAAAGGTGGCTGAAGAACCTAGAATATGAAATATATTTTCAGTTGTTTCACACTTTTTTGTTATGTATAATTGTTAATTCATAGTTTTGATGCCTTCAATGTGAATCTACAATTTTCATAGTCATGAAAATAAAGAAAACTCTTTGAATGAGAAGGTGTGTCCAAACTTTTGGTCTGTACTGTATATCTATATAAATAACTACAACTGAGTTCTAGTTTGTCTCATCTTCTGCTTGCATTTTTGAACAGCTTGTTCTGCATTATCAACTTGCAGGAAAATATAAAAAAAAGGCATGTGAAATAAAAAAAAGTACCGTATTTATCGGCGTATACTGTGCACTTTTTCCCCCTTAAAATCAGGGGAAAATCGTGGGTGCGTGATATACACCGATACCCCGCCGATCCTCGCTGTCTCCGACATTGTCCGAGCCAAGTGTGCGCACTCGGCTAGGCTAAGCTCGGCTCCGCCCGCAGCCACGCAAGAGGAGCCGAGAGAAGCCGAGTGCGCAGGAAATCCGGCTCTGCAGACGGACACCCACAAGGCTCGACCGACCCCGCGCAAGGCCGCAGATGGACGCCGGACAAGGCCGCCGATGGACGCAGGGCAAGACAGCAGACGGACCCCGCGCAAGGCTGGACGGACGCCGGACAAGGCCGCCGATGGACGCCGGGCAAGACATCCAAAATGTAAGTTTTTCCCTAAACTTCCCTTCTCAGCTTGGGGTGCGCGCTATACGCCGGCGCGCGGTATATGCCAATAAATACGGTAATAAATAGATTGATCAAACCAGACTAAATATTTGATGGGTTTCTGTTGGAGGTTTTGATAGATGTTCCATACGTACAAGTATTGTTACAAGAGTTTAGCAGTTTTTTAACATGTATTCTTTGATAATAATAAAAAAAGTACAATTAACCTTTATTTGTTGGTTGTTCATTATATCAGGGATGTGGGACACTGCAATAGGGTAGTAATTGTATACAGTATACTGTATATTTATTGTAAATTTTGTATTTATTTATAACTTTGATTTGTAATGTACAAAACCTGAAAATAATAGAACTGTGGCCGATAATGCTGCCGTTACTTAATTTGTCACTTTTATTATTGTAAGAATGGGAGTGGACACATGCAATTCCATGTGCATTCAGCTCTGAAACCCCATTTTGACATCCTTCTAAATGGGGCTTTGTAGGCGAGACTTGTTCTGAAGTTATTTTATGGTAATCTAGGTGCAAACTTGTACTGTACAAATTGTGTAAATGATAATAAAGACTTCCCTTTCCAGGAATACTCTGAAAAAGACTACACACATATATTTAATGCTAATGAATTTTAAAAAACAGAGTCTGCTGAATAAATCTACACCAAAGATCATGTTGCAACAGGCAATGAATTTACAGTACTGATGACAGACTGCTAGAACATTGTGTGGCTGCTGTATGTCACATATTTAACAAACATATCATTAAAGCAGAGAATTATGTAATGCACCTCTAATATGTGCCAGATTTCCCACTGCTATTAAAAAAAACTGTTGTTAACGATTATAAAACTGTGTAATAAAAGCAGAGAATTGTTTTCCTCAAGCCCATTAGTAAAGAGGCCCAACTAGTTGGTAAGGGTATGCAAAAATGAAGGGGGACGTCTGGACAGCCACACTGCAAAAAATATATTGCTTTATTGTAAAAGTAAAATCACAGGATACATGCCACAGCAAACAGGATACAAGCTTGAGTACTGTTTTGCTATGCTAAGAAGGCCCTGGCCATTAACTGCAGGGTTGGTTAAAACTAGTTAAACTGACATACACGGCCAGAGGATGCCCTAAAAAATTCGAAAAGGTGTGGGCGGGATGGATTGAGAAGGTCTCGGGAGATGTGGGGGTGTGATGAAGGTACTGGTTAGGTTGGAACTGTAGATACATGTGGTGGAAGAATGATAGACCAGAGGGAGCCAGGGTGGAATAAGATAAGCAACAGGAGACACAAGGGAAATGAGTAGAATATCTTGGTATTTGATTTTGTTGTTTTTTCTTTTTTTTTTTTCTCTCTCTTCTTTTTCTTTTTCGTGTGTTAGGTTAGTGGTTACAAAAAATGAAAAAAATATGTATTTTTTTTTTGTCGGATAGTATGTACATGTTGTAAATCTATGATTCTGAGTTTGTTTAGAATTCCTTTTGACTCATAAGGTATGAAGATGTGCACTGTAATATGTTGTTCTATTATACTATGAACATGTACAATAAAATTTACACTTTAAAAAAAAAACAGGATACAAGCTGATGCGTTTCAATACTAAAACATAATGCTTAATCATAGCTATGTTTTAGTTTTTAAGTTTTAGTGTTAAACGCGTCAGGTTGTATCAGGTTTGCTGTGGCATGTATCCTGTGATTTTACTTTTACAATAAAGCAATATATTTTTTGGAATGTGGCTGTCCAGACATCCCCCTTCACTTTTGCATTACCATATGCATTGCCAGCACCCGGCGCTTCAGATCCGGTGAGGAGGTTCTTCATTTCTGCCTTAAGCGGTGACTTCCTTTCTCTAGTTGGTAAGGGAGGATAAGTGATACTGTAACACCAGTTACTTGGGGAACTAGTAAGACAAACCAAGGAGAGTGATCTCTTCAACTATAATTATATGCGGACGTCTATAAAGCATACAAAAATATAATTTAGTCCCCTTTCACACTTATATGACTCGTCCCATGATTTTGGACTGCAAAATCGCATGACAAGTCATTCTCCGTGATTTTCAATGACTTCCATTCAAGGTAGTCCCTGCTTTACTTTGGTCCAACTTCCATGCGAGTTGATGTCCATAGACCTCAATGTTAAACCCTCAAGAAGCATGCAAATCGTACCTGAATAATATAGACACAATTTCAGTGCGATTTCAGTACAACTCTGTAAGCACAAGCAGCTTTTTGACCCTTGTCCCACCCAATCCTTTTAACATAGTAGCCCCTCCCAAGCACATTTTTCTAGCACAAATTCACTTCCGGGTTATTCCCTCAGGCTCCAAACAGCCCCAAAAAAAATTTCCTTGTTCTTGCCCGCCGCTTCTCCCTCATGCACTGCTACAGCAGCAATGACAACTGCTGTGGCAATATATTGAGTAGCAAACATTTTCTGTCACAACACACCACACCACAACAACCAGGAAGCAAACAGAAACTGGAAACAACTATGGCAGGAAAAGGAATTACCTCACACCATGTATGTTTTCATTGGTTAATGCCAAAGTTGTAGCAAAGTAGTACTGATCCAAAATCGAGGCAAAATCACGGTAAAATCGCACGACTTTGAAATCATACAGGTGTGAAAGGAGCCTTAAACGGACACGCTCCTATTTAAAAGACAGTCTTGGTAGATCTCATTGGTTGCTAAGATGTAAGCTGATGTTACAGTACCCTATTTACCAACAGGCTTGAGATATGCAGGATTCCCTATTGCTGACTTCTTAAATGCTAATTGCCTCGTGATGGGTGGGAGACTATTTCTGTCTTAAAAATGTTTTCTTTTCTTTTGACGTAGTGTGTCATGTTTATAATTTTGGTGCCATTATTGTATCATGCAGGATGTACTTTTTCTCTTTCGTTATAATTTGTGACTTTCATGATAATGGCCTGTACTTTGTTTTTTTTTATGTTCGTGGCACAATAAACATTTTCCGGATTTAAAAAAAAAAATGCTAATTGCCTGACTGCTTCTAGTAAGTTTGTACTAAAACCACTGGATCAGCATTACACCTAGGCAACTAGCATTTTAAGAACAAAAGGTCTGCAGCAGCAGCTGTCTCCATATCTCCCTCTGTGAGGGGCAATAGTTTAGGGCACACGTTTCACCTGTTTCAATGACAACTGTCTATTAAGGGAATTCACCTAACTGTAAAGAGTTGCTCTCGTTTCCTGTTGCTCTTTCCATCTAGACGCATACAACACAAAAATATACCAACAGGTTTCCCTATTCTATCCACAATAAAAAATATGTTTAGGCTATTCATGCAATTTTTCAAATTTAGACAAATGCTCACACTATACCGTGCACCAATATGGCCACATTCACATTTGCAAAATGTGAGAACCCCAGCGGGGGTTCCTGGTTATTAACTTTGGGGAGCAGCCCCAATGAAAGCCCCATTCATTCATATGGATAGTCTGTACTCAGCTGGATGGCTGGGGGAAGCCATGATTTTGAACTATCCATAGGAAAAAGTATGCGCACTAGCCAGAGGACGCAACAGGGATATTATTCTTGCAAAGGCTGTGAAACACCTGGCAAGCACGCAAAGTGAAGTGGTGCACCAGGACGACGTCAGCGTATGACGAAACGCATGTCAGAAGGTGTGACGTGCTGACGTCATCGCGTTGTGAATCTGAGCAGACGGGTGTTCGCAAGCCAGCTGGCTTTTACCTTGATGTTGTTACTTCTTACCTTTTGTACGTGTGATTCTTATTTTTATTAAATATTGTTTTATCTGATTTACGCCATGGTGAGTTCCTTTTGTTTTTGGGTAACACCTGGTCTTTATCTATGATCACTGAATGACTGAGTCTTTCTGGCCACCTGCTGTGTACCTCTTCTCCATTGTATCGAGTATCTTGGAGCTGCTGCCTCAGATCCTTTTGGATAAAGGCCCTGGCTGGGTTAATAGCCGCAAGCCTACATAGCTTGCCCTCCGGTAAGCGTGCATTTTATGTGGTGGTGGTGCACAAGTCTGCAGTGGTGGAGAAAATATTGATCTCAAGATTGCACGTATTTGTAATTTATGGACTGTTTTTCCTATTGTATAACTTGATGTTTGGAATCATAACAAATTTATTTTGACAATTTTTTTTCTGTAGTGCGACTTCTGTACAATTATTACACAAAGTGAAGAAATTATGATTAAGTACTTTACTGCGTGGGCTCCATTGATGGGGGCATATGGTATATTTAGTGGACAACTTCAAAGTAAAGTTGCCCTCTAAGCCTTTTCTGTCCCATGAATAAAAGTGGGTTTCAAGACATGTCTCATTTTGCTATCCATTTGCAGAGCCAGATTTTCATCATTCGAGCATACATTTTTTTTAAGTTTTATAGCAGAGTACAAAATGCAGAAACAATACCTCTTTAGGGAATACCCCCCATTTCAAATAGAACCAGGAAAAAAAAAAACATAACAACCAAAAAGGTGTATAAAATTATGGCTGTGGAGCACAAGGAAACAATCCAGTGTTTCAACAACCTTCTTGGAGAGGTTCTCCTGCCACAGAAAAAGAGCAAAAAAAAAGGGGTGAGGATGGGGGGTAGTGTGGAGCTGGTGGTGTTATCAGATGTTCATCCCTTACAGCAGCATTCAACTGCTCTCAAGAGCAATAAGCCTTCAGAGGTAGCTGGAGGCAACCTTCTACTGGGGGTTTAGCAAAACTCCAAGAATGGGGGCTCTAAACTGGCAGCTTTTAAGTGGCAAGATCTGCAACATAACTGGAAAAGGTGGAATCCATCCAGTAGAACCAAGTCTTACGAAACTTTTGGCATACAACTTTTGATTCCTTTAGTAACACCTCTCTTTTAATTCCTTTACACGTTTTTTTTTATTTTTATTATTTATTTGTACTAATCAGGCATCAAGTTGTAATGTGTGATAAAGTGTTGCTTATTTTATGTTAGATGACTATTGTCACTGATTATGAAAAAAAAAAGTATGACCAATAGCTATAAGAGGAAAGGTCACCTCTATGCCTAATGGTAAATCTGCCCTCAACAATTTTTTTGGGATGCTGCTGGCATGTAAGCATTAAGCCTCACCTATTACCATCTGGGTTGGCTACACAGTGTGCCCCCAAGCAGCAACGAGCCCCAGCATATCCTATATGGCATGCTTGAAAGAGCTAGCAGAACTTTTGTAGTTTTTGTCTGAAGGCTGTTTATTGGTCATATATTGATTCACGCTTAGGCTGCATAGATGGGGTAACTTCAGATCTACAGAAGTATTGACAACTTGTTCTTCCTCCTTTTGTAAGGAACACATTGTGCTACATTATATTATGCAACCAGGCTATTAGGTAACAGTGGTAGTAGGCAACCTCCCTCCGTGCTCCACCTTGTTATCTCACATTCTCTGTCATATTATCCTTGCAGAGCGTGAAAGCCAGAAATTATTGCAAGAGATCTAAATACAGAACAGAGCAGAGTCCCATAATAATGAGAATTGTTTTCTGTTACAATGCAGCTGTTTAAAATCACTTTGTTTTTCATTGTCAAGTACAGAGCGGAGCATGCCGCAAATCACCGCCTGGCGCCCCCCGAGAGGAGAACATAAACAAGCAATAACAGCTTCTCATAAGAGGTGCTGGACTGAACCGGTTCTCAACTGCTCAGAATTACCAGCAGCTTTTCAACCTGAAACCTTTATTCTTTTTTAATCCAAGAAATTGTTGCCTACCATGATGTCTTCTGACTCACTGCACTCTTTCTATAGAAGACTGATTCCCTCTTTCTCTTGCTGAGTGCCCCCAGATCATTAACAAAAGCAGAGATGTCACCTGGGGGTGCTTGTTGTTGCATCAACTACAATCATATGTGCCTATGCATGCCTCCCTGGAAGGTCCCTCTCACTCCTATCATGCATGTGTACTTCAGCTGATGTGCTTTGCATGCAGGGAACTATAATCCTTTCACCACTGCCACTTTACAAGACGTAACTGTGCACCCACGTCTGGAGCATAGGTGGATAGAACAGAAGTGGTAAGAGACTCGTGCACAGAGATGTTCTTGCAAACTCATTTGTAAAAGGATATTCAATTATAGAGGAAATGGATTCAGCTATTGGAGGCAACACAAAATTATTCACTTTAATAGGAGACTGTAAGGCTAGGTTCATATCTATGCATGCATCTTAACGGGTTACTGTACCTGTGGAAAATGCAGGGAAAAAGTCCCTGCACCTAATCAAAACCACAGCTGGAGGAAAAAAACATGGTGCTTTTGCACAATGCAGTTTCATTTCCCCGAAAACACGCTGTGTTTCCAGATGTGAAGGCTTGCATTTAAGAAATTGCGCTGCTAAAATGCAGTGTGTTTTCCCTGCAGTTGACTGCAGGTGAGGGAATGCATGCGATTCATACGCATTCCCGCACCCACATAACTGTGCACCTATGCAAAATGTATCCAGCAATAACAGTCTCAGCCTATCCATCATCCTTGGTCTTTTTCTTATGTACCCAGCCATTGTTTCCATCACTGCCACACATATATTATGGCATTGCCTTCAAATCTGACTGCTCTCTTCTCAGACGAAAGTTATTTTTCTCCACATTCTTCCTGAAATGTTCCATGAACACTTAAGCTGGTACATTTGTTTTTTGCTTTTCAAAACTGGCATGGTTGTTCTGGGTATGAAAATGTCTGTGTCAGAAATCTCCGCACAAATTTCCACTGTCAACAACTTTTATTGGATTTGAAACTTTGGCACACATTAACCACAGCTAAAAATGCAATTTATCACACCTGAAGAATTAGTCGTCATTTATTGTCTTCTACAACGCTTTAAGCATGCAGGCCAAAGCAACAGGCCCACTTTAATGCCTTCTGCCCCAGGAGCACATACTCTATCTTCCATTTTCTCCCACACCATACGAAAAGCCCTTTGTAAGTTACAAGTCACTAGAGCTGTAGCTTAAACAGGGTTATGGACTCTCTGTGTGACAAAGTTGGTTGGTTCAGAGAAGTCACTTACTCTTCCATACTCCAAGGTCCTGAATATTTACCACTGCTCCTGGCACTGAATAGAGAGGTAGAATGGTAAGCAAGTGCTGCTGGGGGAAGTTGGGGGGCCTGGAAAGGGCAGTTAAAGCAAACCTGCTGCGTGGGCTAAGACTACCTGCTAACCTGATTTCAACCCTTAACGTGGATGTAAACCCTCACATATACCCAGTGAAGTGAACAGCCTCAAATGATACACAGAGATGAAACAAATCTCCCTACATACGTTTTACATGCATATTTGTTTTCTTCAGCTTTATATATTCTTTAGAAAGTTCACATCGTGTTAGAGATTTTCTCTTTCTGTTCAGCACTGGCAGTGGATTCTTAGCATACAGCCAAGACAGCTGATTGGAGGAAAGGCACACACCCCCTCTCCATATAGGCAGACACTTGCAGAGCTGTGCTGTGACAAGTCAAGCTCTCTGCTAATCTATTTATAGCAACCTCCCACTACACAATTTTCAGGCTGGTTTCATCTCATTTGATTGAGAAATTGTCAGAAGTTATCATTCTAATAACAGAAAAATGGAGCATCAGAAAGACAAGGGACTTAGGGCCAGATTCACATAAGTGCGGCGGCGTAACGTATCGTCTATACGTTACACCGCCGCAAGTTTTCAGCGCAAGTGCCTGATTCACCAAGCACTTGCGTGTAAACTTACGGCGGTGTAACGTAAAGGCGTCCGGCGCAAGCCCGCCTAATTCAAATGGGGCGTGTACCATTTAAATTAGGCGCGCTCCCGCGCCGGACGTACTGCGCATGCTCCGTTTTGAAATTCCCGCCGTGCTTTGTGCGAAGTGACGTCATTTTTTTGAACGGCGACGTACGTAACGTACTTTCGTATTCCCGGACGTCTTACGCAAAAAAAAAAAAAAATTGAAATTCGACCCAGGAACGACGGCCATACTTTAACATGGCTCATCTAAAGTTAAGCCATGTTAAAGCAGGCTTAACTTTGCGACGGGAAAAAATTACTAGCGACGACGTAACGAACGCAAAAACCTTCGTGGATCGCCGTAAAACCTAATTTGCATACCCGACGCTGGAAAACGACGCAAACTCCACCCAGCGGCGGCCGAAGTATTGCATCCTAAGATCCGACGGTGTAAGTCCATTACACCTGTCGGATCTTAGGGCTATCTATGCGTAACTGATTCTATCAATCAGCCGCATAGATACACTCAGAGATACGACGGCGTATCAGGAGATACGCCGTTGTATCTCTTCTGTGAATCTGGCCCTTAGTGCTTTAGAGAGAGATAAGAAAATAATACAGATATATGTGCTTAGGTCAAATTTAATGAATCACGTTTACATCCACTTTAACCCTAACCTGAATTTAAAGCAGAAGTTTAGGTATGATTTTTCTTCCATAGTTACACTGGCCTAGATTGGAGCAATGTAAGAATGTATATCTCATACCTGACGAGTCCCTATGTAAGCTGCATATCGCCATCCACAAACTATGGGAAAGATTTATGGCATTTTTATGGTGTTATTTTTTATTTTTTTTACTAGTAATGGCAGTGATTTGTGATTTTTTTGCGGTACTGCTACATTATGGCGGACATATCGGACACTTTTGACACATTTTTGTGACAATTGACATTTATAGAGCGATCAGTGCTATAAATGTCACTGACAGGGAAGGAGTTAACACTAGGGGGCGATCAAAGGGTTAACTGTGTGTTGCGTCACTGTGTTCTAACTGTGGGGATGGGACAAACTAGGAGAGACTAGGTTTCTACTTTATAGAAACACACAATCTATCTCCTCTCCTCTGACAGCACAGGGATTTGTGTGTTTACACACACAAATCCCCGCGCTGGAGCTCATGCATACGATCGCGTGTGGCCAGCAACAATCGCGCCTGCCGGCCACACGCATCGTGTTCCCCACCATGCAGCGGGCGCGTGCCTCCGGGGGCGTTCGCGCGCCCTCTGGTGGCTCTCCTGGGCAAAGCCGTATATGTACGGGATTTTGCCCAGGAGAGCCATTCTGCCACAGTATATCTGCGGGAGTCTGTTGGGAACTGGTTAATATATCGATTTAAGGAAAAAATTCAAGAAGTGTAGAAATATAAGGACTACATTAATACCTGCTTGATATCCCTTAGAAAACAAATGGCTTTAAAACACTGCCAACCATGCAGATCTACTGGCATTGCTTAAATTAAAGCAGTTAATGCAGCAGTTGATAATATAAATAAATAATGGCATTTGACTATGTCTAATGAAAAACACTTCAAGATGAGAAATTTACATAACCGTCAACAGAACAGTATCTGTACACAAATCCACATGGATTAGGAGGCATCAGAATAAAGTCTGAAGGGGAGAAAATGTGTACAGATAATCAACTGTGTAAGCCTAGGGATTTGTCTTAGAAAACTAGTGTATGGCACAGTTAAGCATAAGATCCCATTGAATTTAAAATTACGTTAAACTCTTCTATATATTTCATAGCAGTTTATGGAACTGTGAGACTATTCACAACTCTTCATTTCTTCAGGAAGCGCTCACAATCTAATCTACAAGACATTATAAAAAATATAAATAATAATTATTTTTTTTAAAACGACTGCTATTTTATTCTCTAAGGCCTCTGCTAAAACAAAATCTATAATGTTTGGCAGTTCCAAGTATTTTTCTAGCAAAAAAAAAAGATTTTTACATATACGAGAGAAGAGTCAGAATTGGTCTGGCAGGCAAGTGGATAAGAAGAGCACATTTATTATATGAATAGTACAATTTTGAACATATCAATAGAATATAGTTTATTTTTAGCCTTCCTTTCTGCTGCATATGCAATAACTGTACATAGTATATACTCGAGTATAAGCCGACCCGAAAATAAGCCGAGGCATCTAATTTTACCACACAAAACTGGAAAAACGTTTTGACCCGAGTATAAGCCTCACTGTGTCCATGTGCATGCCTCACTGTGCCCATGACTAGACTGACGTTTAACATGGGAGTCTATGGAAGGGGTGTCCGGCTTTGAAAAATCGGTGCTCCCCAACCGTAGGTTGCCCTTGACAACAAACTTTGCACACTTGTAGAGGAGAAATGGGGCTACATTTGTGCCAAGTTCCTGGGTACAGGGGACCTTCGACCGGCCGGTACCGGGTCCCCAAATTCACAGGAGAAATTACCGTTTAACATGAGAGTCTATGGAAGGGGTGCCCGGCTTTGAAAAATCGGTGCTCCCCGGCCGTAGGTCCCCCGGACAACAAACTTTGCACACTTGAAGAGTAGGGCTACATGTGTACCAAGTTTGAGGTCCAGAGGACCTATGGCTGGCCGGTACCGGGTCCCCAAATTCCGGGAGATCAGGCGCAAAAAGGTGACTATTTGTATATAATTTGTACTATACATAAAAAGGGAACTAACACACAAAGTTCTATCTTGTTCTATTTGTTACTTCCTTTAATAGTGCATAATTTCTGCTATTTGAGGCATGGTGAAGTCACAGATTACTTCTAGTAGAGCAGTGATAGATAACCTTATCCTTACACTATGATGGGTATATGAGAACATATTCAGATAGATGAGTGCAGCGATGCATCTAAAATTTGCAAACACTTAATAAATCTAATATGGGTTCATTAAGATGTAAAAAAGGAAAATCAGCCTACAGAAGCGCGCTCCAAGAGTGTGATTTGAACCAGAGAGATCCCCCACCAACATTAATCACACACAGCCACGTAACAATAGTTTTAATCACCAAGTAAATATGATTGGCAATGGCTGGACTTCCAGGGGATCCACTGAATCATGCTATTCATATCACCCTCTAGGACAGTGATCCCCAAACTGTGGCCCAGGGGCCAAATGTGACCATTGCTTTTATCCGGCCCTTGGGGTTAGGTTTTATCCTCTGAGTCCAACATTGAGACATGACCCTCTCCACTGACACCAACAAAGGGGTACAATTCCACCCAAAGACACCAACTATGGGGTATAGTTCCTCCCAATGACAATAACAATCGGGCACAGTTCCTCCCAGTGACACCAACAATGGGACATGAGTATTCCCACCATTATGTCTCTGATCATCGTTCCCTATATCAGGGAACAGACGATTAGTGTCACTGCCACACAGAAGAACGGGGAAGGTGTGTTTACACATACCTCTCCTCTTTCTTCAGCTTCTGTGACCGATCGCGTGACATCCTGTGGTCCGCAGGTCCCGCGGTTGCGGTCACGGAGATTCAGAACGGGTCGCGTGCGCACACTGGCGGCGCGCGCAACCCACAGCTGGGATTCTAAAGGCGCCGTATCTGTACGTGCCTGTGCCCAGCCGTGCCATTCTCCTGACGTATATCGGCTTTAGGCGGTCCTTAAGTGGTTAACTAATTTTTAGGCCAAAATTTTTCATTCTAACTCAAAAAATTGAAAGACAGATCTGATACAAGTGGTTTACTTGCCATTATGTTTTTGAATTATGGGACGGAAGCCAGAGAAAACCCCCATACATACACATGTGCAGAATGTTTAAACACTATACCAATTCAACTCTGGTTGCATGGTGGGTCCTCTGTGGATAGGACTTGTTTTTCCAGTAAATCCTACAGACGCTCGACTGGATTGAGATCAGGAGAATTTGGATGCCAAGCCAAGACCTCAAACTCGTCGTTTTGTTCTTTAAACTGTTCTTGAACAATTGCTACAGCGTGGCAGGGTGCATTATCCTACTAAAAGAGGCCATTGCCATTAGGAAATGCCATTTCCATGAAGGGTATGAAGGGGTGTACTTGGTAAGCAACAATGTTTACGTAGGTGGTACATCTCAGAGTAAAATCCACATAAATGGCAGGACCCAAAGTTTCCCAGCAGAACATTGCCCAAATCATCACACTACCTCTACCAGCTTGCCTTTTTTCCATACTGCATCCTGGTTTCCATCTCGTCCCCAGGTAAGCAATGCACATGAACCTAGCCATCCACATAATGTAAGAAAATTTGACTTTTTCAGACCAGGCTACCTTTTTCCAATTCTCTGTGTTCCAGTTCTGATACTCACATGTTCATTGTAGGCTCTTTTGGCTGTGGACACAAGTCAGCATGGGCACCCAGGCCAGTCTGCAGCTGCGCAGCCCTATACACAACAAATTGCAATGCTCATTTTTTCTGCTTTCACCACATCAACTTCAGGGACAACATGTTTACTCGCTGCCCAATATATCCCACAGACTTTCAGATGCCATTGTAACAAGATAATTAATGTTATCCACTTAACCTGTCAGTGTTTATAAAGTTAAGACTGATTGGTGTAGATTTTCAATATATAGCCACATTTGAAATGGCATTTGCAAGTTGTAAGGGTTAGGGGTCATCAGGGTTTAGCACAAAAAGTATGAGTAGGAAGGTTTTAGAAGCGCTCTCCAAGATACGTGATATTTATTAAACCTCAAAAGGGTCAACTTCACTTTCTCTGTCAGCCTAGAAAATGTCATCTGTAAGTATATTACTCAGATTTAAATGTGTATTTTCAGGTTATTATGTTAGTCTTTCTCTTCCAGCAGAACAAGTAGTTTCATTGTACTGACCTCAGAAAACTCCTAATTAACCTCGCAGCTCAAGGACCTGCAGTTCAATATCTGACTTTCCAAGACATTTTCCATCTCTGGAAATCTTAATGTACCTTTTATTTCTTCCCATTAAAATGTCTCTTTACCAGTTTATCATCTTTCCTATAATTTGAAAAGTTTGCAACGTTACACGCAATCTGGAAGAGAGAAACTTTGTCCTATCGAATTTCCTATTTGGAACCTTTTCTACAACATGCCATAAAAATGTGTAAAAAGCTTAAAGAAAATTTAAACCCAAAATTTCATATTCCTGATATGTGCCTGCTATACCACATACTTATATGAAAAAGTATTCTGTTCTCTTTGTATGACATTCATTGTGTTCCCACCAGTCGCTCTGTTTTCCTATTAACCATACCGGGCCTATTTTGGCACTTCTCTCCTACATCATAAATCATATTTGTTTTACTACAAAATTACTCAGAACCCCCAAACACTATATAGTTTTTTTTAGCAGACACCATAGGGAATAAAATGGCGGTCATTGCAACTTTTTATCTCGCACGGTATTAGCGCAATGATTTTTCAAACGCCTTTTTTTGGGGAAAAAACGGTTTCATGAATTAAAAAATAACAAAACAGTAAAGTTAGCTAAATTTTTTTGTATAATGTGAAAGATGAAGTTACGCCGAGTAAATAGATACCTAACTTGTCACGCTTTAAAATTGCACACACTCATGGAATGGCGCCAAACTTCAGTACTTAAAAATCTTCAATTATTTTTTTTACAGTTTACCAGTTTAGAGTTACAGAGGAGGTCTAGTACTAGAATTGTTGCTGGCGCTCTGACGCATGCGGCAATATCTCACATGTGTGCTTTGAACGGCGTTTACATATGTGGGCTGGAATTACGTGTGTGTTTGCTTTTGAGCGCGAGCTACTGGTAGGGGCGTTTCAATTTATTTTTTATTTTTTTACTTAATTTATTTAATTTTTACACTTTTTTTTTATCACTTTTATTCCTATTACAAGGAATGTAAACATCCCTTGTAATAGGAATGGTTCATGACAGGTACTCTTTTTGGAGAGATGCGGGGTCCATAAGACCTCACATCTCTCCTCCAGGCTGGAAAGCATGAGATTGTGAGAAAAAAAAATCACAAATCTCATGCTTTCAGCCGCGATTGCGGCTTTGTTTACATTCCGGTACCCGGGCGTGACGTCATACCATCGCGCCCGGGCCTCCGACAATCATAGAGATGACTGGTGACCATCTGGTTACCAGTCATCTCGATGCCTCCCATCCAGCGCCGGCAGATCATTTCTCCGGGTCTCCGATGGCACGGGAGAGCCCGGAGAAGACCCGGATGGCGGCAGGAGGGGGGGGGGGCCTCCCCTCCCGTCGCCTATAAGAACGATCAAGTGGCGGAAACGCCGCTATGATCATTCTTATGGTGCACAGAATCGCTGGGCTGAATAGATGGATATCTGAATGATGCCTGTAGCTGCAGGCATCTTTCAGATATCCCAACTGAAAGTTCATGACGTCATATGACGTCCTTGGGCGGGAAGTGGTTAATTACCCATAGCCATTCACTGGGAACATCAGCGTGCTGCTGTTTCTCCTCCCCTAGCTCTTGTGCAGCTGAGAACAGAGGATATGTGATCACTTATAAAGAAAATAGGGGAAAAAATATGTTTATATATCTATACATAAATGTTTTGCCTTTCATTTCTATTTTAAATTGAATGGGTTGTTTTACAATGTGAGGGTTTACAATCACTTTAATATACACAAGACCAAAAGTTTGTAGACACATGATTATTACAGCTATATGATCATGCTGGACATCCCACTCTAAAACAACTGGCATTAATGTGAACTTGCTGCCTCTCAAACAATAAAAAACGCCTCCTGTAAAAATGCCAATACTAAATGCTAGTCTCAAAATCACCAATCAGATCCAACAAAAAAGTGGGAGAGGAGGTTACTGCCTTCCTTCGGACCTCTATGAAGTTATTTGCACTTGGGAGATTATACAGAACTCAATTAGTGTAAAATGAGTGAACCTTCTGACTTTGCCTCAGTTGTAGAGATTAATTGATAACATTAGTAGTTTTCACTTGTTAAAAAAATATGTATCTATAAAACGCGCCACCAACGTGCACCAAAAAGTAAAATCCTTAAATTTTTTAGCAGTACGGTAAATGCCAAAAACCTGTTTTAAATGTTATATATTGAGGCGCTTGTATATAAAATTGATATATCCATATAGAAAGGCATTAACCATGTGAAATATATTTCAGTGATCCACTGTGACAAATCAAAAAGTGTATACCTTAATGATCTAATAAACCACTGACAACTTAATATATACAAATATGTATGTGTAAATAGTTCATACAAAAATGATCAACTAAACAAAAAGCACTTTCCAAAAATATAGAATTTCTTTTCATCCACTTCATCAAACTCCACCACGTGCAAAGATGAAAGTATTAAAAGTAATGTGCTCTTCTTATGCGATATGCACCTCCACCTGAGAAGGGACCACTCACCAGATCACTTTGGGCTGCCAAGGCCCTCAAAGCTTTAACATATTGCTCAATTACTGGATATTATTTTTTTTTATCCTGAGATCACCCTGATGGAATAAAGCAAAGGACAAAGACCAGTGAGTGGATGACCAGGATAGAAATCATTGCAGATACCGACCTCTTAAAGTTGTTGAGGGTCTAAGCGGCCCAAAGTGATCTAGTGAGTGGCCCCATTTTTTCAGGTGGAGGTGCATATCACATAAGAACAGCACATTAGAGGGGCGCATGCGCGGAGGCGTCCAAGATGGCCGCGTAAGCTAGGAGCTCCGCTCTGCCTCAGCTCCACGTCAGCCCCAGCACCGGATTCACGGCGGTGCCAAGATCCCTGAGGGTCGGATTCGATTGGGGAACGCTCGGTCGAGCCCCCCATGTACAGCGGAGCGGTCCGGAGGGGCCTGGGGGCGAGTTACACGGCGCTAGAAACTCAGGCCGATTCCAAGATGGCGGCCGCGCCTCAGCTACAATTACCTCACACAGGTGGAAGTGCTGACTTGAGGCAAGTGATCGCCCCTGCTACCTTAAACTTCCCTCCTATGCTGGCCCAAGGCTCACCAGGCTCCCTGGCACCTTTAGCAGCCACCTCAGGTCCCCAGTCAGACTCCCCACTGGTCCACTACACTGGCCCGGCACAAGGGGCAACACAGGCCTCACCAGTCTCCATGGCTGCTGGTCACTCAGAATCTGAAATACCTCAGAATGCGGGGGAGCTCTTTTTGAAGTTCTCTGAACTACTTGAACGAGGGCTAGCCCAAACAGCAGTTAATATTACTAAGGAAATACATGCTGACTTCCAGAATCTGGGCTCCAGGATGGAGATTATAGAAAATAAATTGGACATCACTATATCCAGAACTAACCAGAACACTGACCAAATACAATCACTTCAGGAGCAACTAGACGTGGCCCTTACTAGAATTGACGACCTCGAGAATCGTTCCAGAAGGGACAATTTTAGGGTGAGGGGTCTCCCTGAGTCCGTTACAGATATCCCTAAAGCTATCCAGGACCTCATCAAAAGCATGATTCCCTCTATTGCATCTCACAAGCTGGAGCTGGACAGGGCTCATAGGTCCCTGGGTCCCCTGAGAAAGGATGGATCTCCCAGGGATATCATAGTAAAACCCCATTACTTCTCAGTGAAGGAGGAGGTCATGAGGGCATCTCGTCAGCAACCCCGCATATCATTCATGGGTCAGGATATTCAAATTTTTGCTGACATCTCTGCAGCTACCATACAAAGACGCAGATCGCTGAAACCTCTATTGTTGATTTTGTCCCAGAAGGACATCAAATATTGGTGGGGATTTCCGTTCGCCTTAAAATTCGCCTTCAAAGGCAAAACTCACGCCTTCACCACGCTATCTGAGGGAGAAAACATTTTGCTAGCCTTGAAACTGATCTCGCTGGACTCAGCAATGGACACGTCAAATTTTCCACCAGGTTCATCCAAACGGCCCACCCCGGCCAGTCCCTTATCCCCCACTTGGCACACGAGCAAAAGCAGACGCACCAAAGATACCACAAAGACCTGAACTAATCATCATATCGGTCCCGCTCACTGTTTTGGAGTTTTCCTCCGCTTGGTGTTTTTCACGGGGGATATTATACCTGTTAGGTATAATGGTTCTGGGTATCCTATCCGTGGCTGGGGACTCATGAAACCCCCATACAGATTTTTGAGACTGTTTTGTTTCCTAGTTTTATGTTCCTCGCACTGACCGTGATCCGTATAGTTTTTTCATGAATCGTGATAGTATACATTTAGAGTGTTGTTTGACATGCTATCATCTCCTTGTTTACTCTAAAGGGTTGATAGGGGCTGAGGCAGTTGCCTTGCGCCTCAGACCATCCCTGGACGGGGACTATGTCGCTGTCAGGGTTTGGTCCTGTAGCCCGAGTTAAGGGCTACGTTATTGGTTCGACTGACGAAGGTGGAACGGATCTTTATCCCTTCCACGTTCGTTGTGTGGACATACTTTATACTTTAAAATGCATTATCTCTTCTTTTGTTTGCTCTCTTGTCTTTCCTCTCACTAACCTTTTTTTCTTGATTGCCAGTCTGTGCTTATGTCATCCCGCCTACAGTACTCCAGGCCTTGGCTCCGTTCCTACTCCGTTCCGCTGTCTCCCATGCCTCCATGTCGATGGGGTAAGTTCCAAATTGCACCCACTTTGTTCTCCCAATGACTTCACCACATAACTCGGCTTTGCCGAACTTGGTTAGAGTTGCCTCACACAATGTTCAGGGCTTGAATTCACCCGTTAAGAGAAGGAAGGTGTTTCATTCTTACCATTCCCGGAGGATGTCAGTTGTCCTATTACAAGAGACACATTTTCCGGCCACTTACACGCCTTCCTTTCTTCATGCGCAATACCCACAATTTTTTCTGGCTAACGCCAAGGATAAAACGAGAGGGGTGGCTATCCTTTTCGCGAAATCCTGCAAATTCAACCCTCTGCTGACACATAGAGATCCTAATGGTAGGTTCCTGTTGGTCAAGGGTGAACTGGATGAACTCCTAGTGTCATTTATTTCATACTACGCTCCCAACAGAGGACAGACCGAATTTTTTAAAACTATGTTTGATACCTTGGAACCTCTCTTAGAGGGAATGATAGTGTGTGGAGGAGACTCCAACATTGCATTCGACCTAAGCTTGGACAAATCCAAACCTATAGCTACAGCATTGACACGCCCAACTAGAGCCAGCTCGCACATAGCAAAATTGATATACCAGCACAACCTGGTAGACATTTGGAGGGAACTCAATCCAAACAAAAAGGACTACTCCCACTATTCCCATCCGCATCGATCATACTCTAGGATTGACCATATATTTATATCTGCCAGACATATTCCCCTGATTACGAAAGCTAACATAACGGACACAGCCCTATCGGACCACTCTATGGTGGTTTGCTCGCTACAAACTCAAAACTCAGATTCTCACAAATCCCACTGGAAATTGAACGAAACTTTACTACACGACCCTAATGTAGTTTTAGAGATTGAAGGGGCCATCAAGGAATATTTTGGGTTTAACGACGTTGAAGGGATCTCGGCTGAGATATTGTGGGCAGCCCATAAAGCTACCATTCGTGGCAAGATCATCCAGATAGCCTCTAAAAGAAAGAAGGAAAAGTCTGCGGAGGTGATGAGGCTTGAGAAAGACTTCTTAGCCCTGCTCAGACAACATAAGAAGGACCAGATGACGGTTCAGGCCCCGCAGCTTGATGCCGCTCGACTAGCTTTAAATTTAGGGCGGAACGATCGTTAAATTGGTCCAACGCTAGATTTTATTTACACAGGAACAAAATGAACACGATGCTAGCCACCAAGCTCTCGCCGAGGTTCCGAACGTTTGCTCTGCCTAAGATTAAGACCAGGGACGGGACAACAACCCTTAACCCTAAACGCATACTGCAAGAATTTGAAACCTTTTATACCTCCCTATATCAGGGATCGGGGATGGCCAAACACTCCAAGGTCAATTCCTTTTTGGACCGGTTAGTGATCCCGAACCTACAGGAGAGTCATGTAGACTTGATGGAGGCTCCGATCTCCACAGAAGAAACTATAGAGGTAATCAAGAAACTTAAGGATGGTTCGGCCCCTGGACCGGATGGTTTCTCAGTCTCATATTACAAGACTTTCTGTGAAACCTTGGCCCCTCACCTCACTAAATTTTTTAATTCAAAACGGGGGAGGGAGGGCGGATCCATGCACCCGAATCTGAATGAGGCGTTTATCTCAGTCATCCCCAAACCAGATAAGGATTCGGAGCTCGTTGAAAATTACAGACCTATTTCTCTAATCAATAACGATTTAAAAATATTGACCAAGATACTAGCCAATAGGTTAAATTCTTTTATAAAAATTTATATCCATAGGGACCAGGTTGGTTTCATCCCTGGTAGGCAGGGCCCTGACCAGGTGAGGCGAGCAATCGATATTGTCTCTCTGCTTCAGTCTGGCTGGGACGGGAACCCGCGGCAGGAAGGACTCCTCCTTTCTTTAGACCTACGAAAGGCGTTCGACTCCGTATCGTGGTATTATCTCTTCGAGATTTTGCGGCGTTGGGGCTTTGGTGAACAATTCCGGGGCCTGTTGAAATCTCTCTACTCTGAACCCAGTGCACGGGTCAAACTACAGGGATTTTTTTCGGGCTCCATTAGAATTGCTAGGGGTACTAGACAGGGCTGCCCCTTATCCCCCTTGATTTTCGCAATAGCGATTGAGACACTGGCTATTGCAATTAGGTCGGATCCGGATATTAGGGGGGTATCATGTGGCTCCCAAATCCATAAATGCGCCCTCTTTGCAGACAACCTTCTTCTGTATATCTCCTCCCCGATCACCTCTCTTCCAATTCTTTGCAACTTACTGGAGTCTTTCGGGAAGATTTCGGGTTTGCGGGTTAATTGGAATAAATCCCAAGCCTTAAACATCTCCACCTCCCCCTCAGTGATCGATCACTTGAAACCCTATTTTGAATTCCAATGGGCCGAATCATCCATTCGTTACTTAGGCATAAACCTCACAACCAAAATTGAACATCTCTACCAGGCTAATTATCCCCCTATATTTCGTAAACTAGAATCGGATCTACAGACGTGGGCTCGACACAAACTATCTTGGACGGGTAGGGTTAATGCAGTCAAAATGACCCTCCTACCAAGGTTACTCTACTTGTTCAGATCTCTACCAATAGCTGTTAAAAAAGACCAACTCAGATCGCTACAGAGTAAAATCCTGAAATTCGTATGGGAGGGTAAAGGTTATAGAGTGGCACAAAATGTCCTATACGGGCTCAGAACACAAGGAGGTCTTGGACTACCAAACCTGTTTAAATACTACCAAGCTGCTAGACTAGCCCAATTTTCTGCCATTTTTGCGGAATGTGAAAAGCCAGAGTGGATAGACATGGAGAGTTTGGCGATCCTTAATCTTTCGATAGAGAGCCTTTTCTGGTCACCCCAAAAATCAAGACCCTCAATACTGTCCCCCACATTGTCGCAATCTTTCAGACTCTGGGATGGTCTGAGACACCTTCCTTCTTTGGTTTCGGAGACTAAGCCTTTGACAAGGATCTTCCTCAACCCTCAGTTTGCTATAGGGATGGACATTACAGCTTTCCAATGGTGGCTGGACAAAGGGATCTATAGAATAGGCGACTTCTTGTCAGCCACGGGCCCACTTTCACTGGAACATTGTGTGAGGACACTTGACTTGCCTCTATCGGAAAGACCCCGGTACTCCCAAATTTTTAACTTTGTGTCATCCTTCTGGACTGACAATTTCAGGTACGCAACTCTTACTAGTTACGAAAGTTGGTGTAAACAAATGATGGAACACAAAGGGGAATATCTATAATATATACAGCTTTATCTGAGGTCTCCACAAAATTTTCATATATGGAGGCATGGGAGAGAGACCTGCGGATGACCTGGGACCTGAGTAGGTGGCACAAGGTAGGATTGAAAACTTTCAAAGGTTTAGTGAATACATCTTTAGCTGAAGCTAACACAAAGGTTTTGATGCGGTGGTACCTGGTTCCCAGTAGGTTGGCGGCTATGTTCCCTACGTCTTCCCCGTTATGCTTTCGCAACTGCCAAGCCCAAGGCACGATGCTTCATGTCTGGTGGGAGTGTCCCAGAATCAGGGGGTATTGGAACAGAATCTTTTGCCTTATCAGAAAAGTCACGGGGGTACCGGTGGTGAAATCTCCGCATATCGCTCTGCTAGGGTCCGACATTCCTCGGGTCTCCAAACCCATACAAAAACTGATAGCTTTCATGCTCATAGGAGCTAAAACCACTTTGGCGGCGGCCTGGAAGCAACCTAGGGTCTCGTTCTTGGCAGCTAAGGGGAAGATTTCATGGATCATGACACAGGAAAAAATGGTCAGCTCTATCTCTAATACAAGTGATATATTTGAGGCCATATGGGAGCCCTGGGCCAGACACGTTGGCGTCTCTCTTTCGCCGGGTCATGCACCGTCCCCTTCGGGTACTTAACTGGCCAACTGGCAATCAATTGTTCTCATTTGTTCTACCTTTCTTTTTTCCTATCTTTTTTCTCCTTCTTTTATGCTATCTTTGGTACAATCTCCGCTTCGAGATTTTTGAATTAGCTATTATACCAGTCTGTTAATAGGCATTACTTTCATGGGAGCGCCCTGGGGGAGGGGGAGAGTATGGCGGTGAGTGGGAGGTCTTTCTCTTCACACGTTCCATGGGAAGGGATGGGATGTCTAGCGTTCTTTTCTACATTTTTGGCGGGGTCCTAGGTTATCTAGGGTCACAGAAGTCTCTTATTAATATCAAGTTGTGCTATCCTTTTATCCGACACAGTATGCTCCCTTTACGGGGTGTCGGATGAGACTCCGGACGGAATGCGTTGATTTGGTTCCCCGCCCCTCTTTAGCTTAGCCTACACATAGTTGAGTAGGGGATCTCCTACGTGGACATCGAATTATATTTTACTTGCTCACCCTTTATGGGGCCAGATTTACCCAAGAAGAAAAGTGAAGTTTTGATTGTATCTTTATTATTTGTTTGTCTCTGACTTTTTGTCATGGAATGTACTGAGAGCTTCATGTTGTACATCGTTTTTTCTTTATTTCTTCTTCAATAAAATAAAACATTAAATTGAAATCCAAAAAAAAAAGAAAGAAAAAAGAACAGCACATTACTTTTAATACTTTCATCTTTGCACGTGGTGGAGTTTGATGAAATTGATGAAAAGAACTTCTATATTTTTGGAAAGGACTTTTATTGAGTTGATTATTTTTGTATAGACTATTTACACATACATATTTGTACAGTGCCTTGAAAACGTATTCATACCCTTTGACATTTTCTACATTTTGTCATGAATGACCTTCTGTATACTTCCACTTCTGTGCATTAAGCTTTGTTTACCGCTGTACTGTGTACCGTTTTACTTTTATTGTTTATGCTGATTAATAAAAATGTATCTGTTAACAAAAAAAAAAAAAAACAATTTCACTTTATCCTAAACATTACAGCAAAAGTTGCTTCAGAATTGTTTAGTAGTTGCAATCTACAAACAATATAGAATTTCACTGGTGCCTTGGCACTCTTGTGTTTGAGATCATACAAGGCACTGCTGCCTCTGACTGCTAGTGAAACAAGATTTAAAGTGATATTTGGTGCTGTGATTACTGTGCTGCTCACTATTCTCCCCTCTAGAGCATGGACCTTTCTTCTTCAGCTTTACCTTCTCTATGGATCAGTGTTTTCTGAACCTCTACCGCGGTAGCTTGGTTTTTCTATCAGTTAGTAATGGTAAAAGGATGATATACATGTAGTCTGGACTTGCCTATAATACAGGATTTTTGGAGAGGTGTGGTGACTGAGATTAACGACATTGGTGGGTTGCGGGTGGACGCCGATCCTAGAGTCATTCTACTGGGAGTATGCGACACTGTCACGCCCAATAGACACAAACAACTGTTTGTTTTCTACTCAGCCTTTTATGCCAGGAAGAAAATTTTGTGCAAATGAAAATTAGCAAATCCCCCAACGGTTTAACAGTGAAGGTTAATGATTGACCAGGTGCTCCCCCTGTATAATTTAACATATATGAGCTGAAACTGTCCCAGGAAATTTGATAAAATCTGGGGGAAATGGGTTGAGAAACGGCCAAATGCCGATTAGGCCTTTGCTGATGGAGGTAGTGAGCCTGATGATGTGCGCTGCTCTACTCGAGGGGTAGTGTTTCTGGGGGCGATCTGATCTCCCCCCTATTTCTCTGATTATTTCCCGTCTTCCTCCCCGTATCTTTTCCCCTCTCTTTCAGGGAGACTCCCCCCCTTTAGTGGACGACCTGCTTTTAATGTGCCTGATTATTCCTACTGCAAATACCTGAAGTTATGTTCCTTGGACTCGTAGCTTTAATACTGTGTTTGGATTAATGACCTTCTGTATACTTCCACTTCTGTGCATTAAGCTTTGTTTACCGCTGTACTGTGTACCGTTTTACTTTTATTGTTTATGCTGATTAATAAAAATGTATCTGTTAACAAAAAAAAAAAAAACAATTTCACTTTATCCTAAACATTACAGCAAAAGTTGCTTCAGAATTGTTTAGTAGTTGCAATCTACAAACAATATAGAATTTCACTGGTGCCTTGGCACTCTTGTGTTTGAGATCATACAAGGCACTGCTGCCTCTGACTGCTAGTGAAACAAGATTTAAAGTGATATTTGGTGCTGTGATTACTGTGCTGCTCACTATTCTCCCCTCTAGAGCATGGACCTTTCTTCTTCAGCTTTACCTTCTCTATGGATCAGTGTTTTCTGAACCTCTACCGCGGTAGCTTGGTTTTTCTATCAGTTAGTAATGGTAAAAGGATGAGCTACAGGAAGTCTATAGACCACATGTGGCCGAATCACGCCTGACATGCCATTTCATGTGGCCCTCACACCTATTCTGCAGCTGCAGCAATCCCCTTGTCTCCACCCCCACCGTGTCTCATCAATCGGCAGCAGAGAAGAGGAAAGAACTTCTCATGCAGATCCTGCATCTCTCTGTGCAGCTCCAGCACCCCCTTGTTTCTGCCTCCCCTAGTCTCAGCATTCAGCTGACTCCTGCAGCTAACTACAACCAGCTCTTTGAGGGCACCAATAATGCTGATGCGGCCCACAATGAAATGGAGTTTGACACCCCTACTATAGAAAATGCTGTTAACTAATCCTTTGCCTTTTGCCTCACAGCTTTCAGAGTTCAGGTCCTCCTAAAAAGAAAAGTGTTTATCACTGTTAGAGTTGTTATCAATAGGATTTCCCCTTACTTCTTGCACTGGTAAAAACGGGATCCTGCTCTGCCCATGGACTGTAAAGTGCCAAGGAAGATGGACATGCTAGCACAGTAACGCTAATTAAATCTACACTAGGGAAATGGGAAGACTCTTTGGCATTCATATTATATAAGTGGTGAGCATGGACATATCTAGGTTTGCTTTAAACAAACTTTTAGAAGGCTTCAGCAGACACAATCGCTCCCATTCTCTGCAGCTGATGGCCGTTTCAAGAAAGCTGTTATGACGTCAGCACTGCTATGTGCAGTATTGTACTGTGAGCCCAGGCCAATGTGGGGACACACTTATAACTGGTGTGTCCAAGACAGCCCCGGCTCACAGAAAATTGGCTGAAGGATGATGAACTTCATTCAATTCAGAAGAGGCCTGGCATCAGAGCAAAGAGTGTGTGGGGACATTACTGGAGAAAAGGTGAGTATTTTGACTCCAACTGCAGTAATAGTGACTTATCCTATATTTGTTAGGTGGACTGTCTATATATTGGCAATTTCCTCTCAATGGTAAGACCTCTATTCCTGGTCTGTATTAGCAGGTACAATCACCGCAGACAGTCTTTATCAAACATCAAACAAGATGTGCCAGATGAATGACAGCATTTGCAGATCAAAACATGGTAATGTGTTTCCGGATGCAAGCAGATTGCATAGGCCTAGAGACCGTCAATACAGTAGTCAGTGAGTGGATTTTGTTTTTAAAGACTTTTCCAAGTCTGGGAGCTTTAGAAGAAAAATAGAGTTCTACTTTAAAACTAAAATCCACTACAAACTTCTATGTTATTAAAAAGAGTTGTATAGCAGTGTATGTAGTCTAACACTTTCTTACATCCGTATATATCCCTATAGAAAAGACAATGACCAGCTACTGACTGTACAGAAACATTCAAACAAATCATTGTGCAATAATGATTTATTCTGAAAGTTGGAACGACTATTGGAGCCTTGGGAAGCTCTGTGTGCCCATGTATGGCCACCCTATGATTGTCTGCAAATAGCAGAATATAGAAAATACTTATTACTGAAACCATGTTCCACCTCAGCTTCGGCTGGAAGGCCTCAAAACAAAGAGCAGATTTTAATCATGCACAAGGGATACACAAAGGAGGCACTCATTCATCTTTGCAGCGCTGGGTCTTCGTTCAATACGATACAAGGAAAGCTTTATGAGCTTAAAAACCCAACACAAGTCTGCACTTGGCTAGACCTGAGTTCTCTTGGTGTTTGCTGTGAATTCAGCGCACATATAAAACACATTCCCTTCCACGTGCTCTGCCTGCAAGTCCAAAGAAAACATGGTTGTTCCCTTAAATTTGTTATTACAATCCTAAATGAAAGAATGACGCTTCAATGTGTAAAATGTCGGTAATTGTGGTTGGATAAATCAGTTTTTTGTTACATAAAGGCTTTTAAGCTCCTAAAAATTTGAACGGAGACTATTTGACATAACAGTGGTTCAATGTTCAGTGAGTTCCCAATAAAACCTGCTGCCAAAATATGGAGGACGCTAAAGAGAAATCCACTTTTCCTAACATCAATAGATGTTCACAGCATCCCTCTTTGGCTAAAAGGCTTTTTTTGAGCCCTGCACGGAACAGACATAGAAAAGATAAAAAGGAGAATCTCCCTGCAGTTCAGACTTGTTTATAATTCACCTATGTCCCAACTGTCTCAGTTGGGCTCTGCAAGATGCTATATGCATCTGCCCCATTCATATATTTCTAAAATGCTAAACAGGTAACTATTTTGGTTGTACTAATGAGTCACTTGATTAAATAAAAACAGAATCACTTGTTCCCCAGTAGGCACAGTTGGTCATGTACTTATCTTAAAGTGCTACTATGAGTGCATTAAATAATGACATATGCGCTGCAGTCTGTCAATAGCATTGTTTTTCTGAGTCCCCTCCCGAAACATAGTTGTAGTACATGTTATTCATCCCAGTAGATCCATCGATTTTCCATTTCCTTTAACCCTGTTGCTCCTGACGTAAGGCTAATGCCAGCGGCAGCACCAACATGTAAAGAGACTCCAGGCTGTTATAGCAGCAGGAAGTTTGGTTCCCTTTTTACTGTGAGCTGTCGACTTGTATGTAAAGCTGCCCAATCACTTCTACATTTAGGCCCCATTCACACTTGGCAATTAGGAATCACATGGCAATTTCTACAAAGCCCAAAGCACTGACTTAATGATTGGTGGGCAAACCCAAAAACTGGGTTTTGCCCACTTGCCTACAAAACTTGCCAACCACCCACACAGCCCCCTCAAGGGGGGAACAAGGAACAGCAAGCAGCAGCCTGCAGAACCTTTCATAGTTACATAGTTACTCAGGTTGAAAAAAGACACAAGTCCATCTAGTTTAACCATAAAAATAAATAAATAATAAAACAATATCATACAATCCCATATATACACAGTTGATCCAGAGGAAGGTGGCAATCTCTAGCAGAGCATGATCCAATTTGCTACAGCAGAGGAAAAAAATTCCTTCCTGATCCCCCGAGAGACAATCGGATTTTCCCTGGATAAACTTTACCTATAAATGTTAGTACCCAGTTATATAATGTACATTTAGGAAAAAATCCAGGCCTTTCTTAACCACTTCAGCCCCAGACCATTTTACTGGTCAATGACCGGGCCACTTTTTGCGATTCGGCACTGCGTTGCTTTAACTGACAATAGCGCGGTCATGCGACGTGGCTCCAAAACAAAATTGACGTCCTTTTTTTCCCACAAATAGAGCTTTCTTTTGGTGGTATTTGATCACCTCTGTGGTTTTTATTTTTTGCGCTATAAACAAAAATAGAGTGACAATTTTGAAGAAAAAAAAAAAAAATGAATATCTTTTACTTTTTGCTATAATAAATATCCCCCAAAAATATATAAAAAAAACTTTTTTTTTCCCTCAGTTTAGGCCGATATGTATTCTTCTACATATTTTTCATTAAAAAAAAAAAAATCACAATAAGCGTTTATTGATTGGTTTGCTCAAAAGTTATAGCGTCTACAAAATAGGGGATAGTTTTATGGCATTTTTATTAATATTTTTTTTTTACTAGTAATGGCGGCAATCTGCGATTTTTATCGGTACTGCAACCTTATGGCGGACACATCGGACACTTTTGACACATTTTTGGGACCATTGGCAATTTTATAGCGATCAGTGCTATAAAAATACATTGATTACTGTGAAAATGTCACTGGCATGGAAGGGGTTAACACTAGAGGGCGAGCTAGGGGTTAATTATGTTCCCTGGGTGTGTTCGGGGGCGATCAAGGGGTTGATTATGTTCCCTCATTGTGTTCTAACTGAAGGGAGGGTGGGACTGACTAGGGGAAATGACAGATCGCTGTTCGTACATTGTATGAACAGACGATCAGTCATTTCTCCCCCTGAAAGAATCGGGAGCTGCGTGTTTACACACACAGCTCCCGGTTCTCGCTCTGTCACGAGCGATTGCGGGTGACCAGAGGTGATCACGCCCGTCGGGCACTCACATCAGCATTAGGGGCGAGCAGGGGGGCTCGCGCGACCCTAGTGGCCGCAATGCAAAATCACGTTATATTACGTGATTTTGCGCAGCCGAGCCGACCTGCCGCTGTAAAACTACGCTGGGCGGTTGGCAAGCGGTTAAAGCAATCTACTGAGCTGGCCAGAACCACCTCTGGAGGGAGTCTATTCCACATTTTCACAGCTCTAACTGTGAAGAAACTTTTCAGTATTTGAAGATGAAATCTTGTTTCCTCTAGGCATAAAGAGTGCCCCCTTGTCCACTGTGTTGAGCATAAAGTGAATAACTCAACACCAAGTTCATTATATGGACCCCTTATATATTTTTACATGTTGATCATATCTCCCCCCCTTAATCTCCTCTTCTCAAGATAATAAATTCAGTTCCTCACATCTTTCCTCATAGTGGAGTTCCTCCATGCCTCTTATCAGTTTGGTGGCCATTCTCTGCACTTTCTCCAGTTTTCCTATATCCTTTTTGCAAACTGGGGCCCAAAACGGAACTGCATATTCCAAATGAGGTCTTACTAATGATTTGCACAGGGGGAAAATGATATCTCTGTCTCTGGAGTCCATACCTCTCTTAATACAAGAAAGGATTTTGCTCGCTTTGGAAACCGCAGCTTGGCATTGCATGCTATTATTAAGCTTATGATCTATCAAAACCGCCAGATCCTTCTCCACTACGGATCCCTTCAGTTGTACTCCCCCTAGTATGTATGATACATGCATATTCCTAGCCCCCAAGTCCAAACCTTTACATTTATCTACATTAAACCTCATTTGCCACATAGTCGCCCAATTAAACACTGAGGTTGGCTTGCAAGTTGGAGACACCCTGTAAGGACGTTATTCCACTTCATAGCTTGGTGTCATTTGCAAAGACTGAAATGGCACTTTTAATCCCAGACCCTATATCATTTTTTAAGATATTAAAAAGTAATGGTCCCAACACTGAACCTTGGGATACACCACTGATAACTTAGACCATTCAGAGAAAGAATCATTAACCACTACTCTCTGAATTGTGGGCCAGATCCACAGAAGAATTACACCGGCGTATCTATTGATACACCGCGTAATTTCAAAGTTCCCACGTCGTATCTTTGTTTTGTATCTACAAAACAAGATACGACTGCATCTGGGCTCGATCCAACAGGCGTACGTCTTAGTACGCCGTCGGATCTTAGGTGCATTTTTCCGGCGGCCGCTAGGTGGCGTTTCCGCCGAATTCCGTGTCGAGTATGCAAATTAGCTAGATACGGCGATCCACGAACGTACATCCGGCCGGCGCATTTTTTTACGTCGTTTGCGTTTGGCTTTTTCCGGCGTATAGTTACCCCTGCTATATGAGGCGTACTCAATGTTAAGTATGGCCGTCGTTCCCGCGTCGAATTTTGAATTTTTTACGTTGTTTGCGTAAGTCATTCATGAATAGGGATTTGCGTAGAATGCCGTCACCGTCGTAAGCATTGGCTTGTTCCGGTTTAATTTCAAGCATTCGCACTGGGATTCCCCCCACGGACGGCGCATGCGCCGCTCCAAAAAAAATTTGTTTACGTCGGGTCACGAGGTATTTACATAAAACACGCCCCCATCACATCGATTTGAATTGCGCGCCCTTACGCCGCCAAAGATACACTACGCCGCTGTAACTTACGGCGCGCATTCTTTGAGGATTTAAAAAAAAAAAGTATGTTACGGCGGCGTAGTGTATCTTAGGCCGGGTACTCACGACCAAACATGTATGGTGAAAGCGGTCCGTCGGACCGTTTTCACCATACATGTCTGCCAGAGGGCTTCTGTACGATGGTTGTACACACCATCGTACAGAAGTCCGCGCGTAAACAATACGCGGGGCGTGTCCGCGGTGTCGCCGCGTCGATGACGCTGTGTCGCCGCGACAATGACGCAGCGACGTGGGCGGCCCGCCTTTAAAATGCTTCCACGCATGCGTCGAAGTCATTCGACGCATGCGAGGGACGGCGGGCGCCTGGACATGTACGGTAGGTCTGTACTGACGACCGTACATGTCCGAGCGGGCAGAATTCCAGCGGACTGTTTTAAAACAAGTCCAGGAATATTTGTCTGCTGGGAAAAGGCCCGGCGGGCAAATGTTTGCTGGAATTCGGCCCGCTCGCGCCCACACACGACCAAACATGTCTGCTGAAACTGGCCTGCGGACCAGTTTCAGCAGACATGTTTGGTCGTGAGTACGGGGCCTTAGATACGCTACGCCCAACGGAAATATGTGCCATGGTACGTGGATCTGGCCCTCTATCTTTTAGCAAGTTTTCTATCCATTTACAAACTGATCTTTCCAAGCCTGTAGACTTTACCTTACACATTAGCCGTGTGTAGGGAACTGTATCAAACGCTGTTGCAAAATTCAAGTATACCATGTCCACTGCCACTCCTCTGTCCAAGGTTTTACTTACCTCTTTATAAAAATGTATTTGTCTGACAACTTCTGTCTTTCATGAATCCATGCTGTCTGTTGCTTAAAATATTTTTTTCCAGCAAGAACGCATCTATGTGGTCTTTTATTAACCACTTCAGCCCCGGGAAGATTTTACCCCCTCCCTGACCAGAGCACTTTTTACAATTTGGCACTGCGTCGCTTTAAATAGTAATTGCACAGTCATGTAATGCTGTACCCAAACAAAATTTACGTTCTTTTTTCTCTACAAATAGAGATTTCTTTTGGTGCTATTTGATCACCTCTGCATTTTTTTTTTTTTTGCGCTACACACACAAAAAAAAAAAAAAGGAGCGACAATTTTGAAAAAATAACAATATTTTTTACTTTTTGCTATAATAAATATACCCAAATGTTTTTTTAAATAACACATTTCTTGATCAGTTTAGGCCAAAATATATTGTTCTACATATTTTTGGTCAAAAAAAAAAATCGCAATAAGCGTATATTGCTTGGTTTGTGCAAACGTTATAGCGTCTACAAACCATGGGAAAGAATTATGGCGTTTTTATTATTTATTTTTTACTAGTAATGGCTGTGATTTTTAGCGGTATTGCGACGGGCAGATTGGACACTTTTGACACATTTTTGGGACCATTGACATTTATGCAGCGATCAGTGTGTTAACACTAGGGGGTGATCAAGGGGTTAAATGTGTGTTTCCTCAATGTGTTCTAACTGTATGGGCTTAAGACTGATTAGGAGAGGATATATTTTGCTGTTCCTACTTACTAAGAACAAACAACATGTCTCCTCTGACAGCACAGGGATTTGTGCGTTTACCCACACAAACCCCTGTGCTGGCGCTCGTGCATTCGATCACGCGTGGCCGGCAGCGATCGCCAGGGGCGCGCGCCCTCTGGCGGCTCTCTACCTGTACGGAGTTTTGCATAGCAGTGCCATTGTGCCGCAGTATATGTACGTGAGCCGGTTGGAAACCGGTTAAACTCTCCAGTTTCTTGTCAACTATAGAAGTGAAACTAGTAGGTCTAAAGTTAATGGGTAAAAATACTTTATTCCCTTTTTAAATATAGGTACCACATATGCCCTACACCAATCCAGTAGTACTATTTCTATTTTCTAAAAATTAGATACAATGGCTTTGAAATGACAAAGCTCATTCCTTTTAGGATCCATGGGTGTATGCCATCTGGTCCAGGTGCTTTATCCACCTTTATTCTGTCTAAATATTTCTGGATCATATCACTTTTGAGCCATTGTGGATCATTTGGGGCTGTGTCAATACCACCCCCATTATGGACATAAGCAGAACTGAAGAAAGAATTTAATAATTGTAATAAATTTGCCTTCTCTTTGTCCCCAGTCACTCACTCTAGATTATTTTGTAAAGGGCCTACATGCTCAGACCTGATCTTTTTACTAATAATATATTTAAATACTTTTTTTGGCTTTGTCCTACTATCTTTTGCAATCTGTCATTCGTGTTGAATTTTTGCGTCCTTGATTTCCATTTTACATATTCTGTTAGATTGTTTGTAACATTTAAACGATGATAGTTTTCCTTCATTTTAAAAAAAATGTAAAACGCTTTTCTTATTATTTATAACTTTTTTAACTTTGGCCGTGAGCCACATAGGTTTTATTTTTAGCCTTTTAAACGTATTGCCCATGGGAATATACTTTGCAGTGAGTTCACAGTCTTTTTGAAGAATCCCCATTTCTGTTCTGTGTTCATTGATGTCAATATTCCCTCCTAAGTCTTGGAGAGCAGTCCTCATAAAGTTAAGTGTTTTTATCTTTCCCGTATGTGTTTTTTCTTACAGCCAACATCAAATTAAATCATGTTATGGTCACTGCTACCCAGATGTTCCTTTATATGAACATTAGTAATAAGCTCTGCATGGTTTAAGATTACCAGGTCCAACAGAGCATCATTCCTAGTTGGGGCCTCAATAAACTGGACCATAAAAAATTGTCCTGTAATAGAGTCAAAAATATTTGCCCTTTAACTGTTCCAGCACTGCCATTACTCCAGTCAATTTCCGGGTAGATAAAATCCCCCATTACCATCATCGCCCCAGCTCTTGCAGCCCTTTCCATCTGTGCAAGGAGCTGAGTCTCCACCTCATTAACACTGGGTGGTCTATAAAAAACTCCAATGATTAAAGTATAACTAAAGGCAATTTTTTTTTTAGTTTTGGATAGAGTGGAGAGAGATTGGAACATCTGTAAATATTTATTGCTGTTTGTGTCTCCGTTCAACCTCTCTATTTGTCCTGTTTACCTTTATCATTGAAAGTGAAAGTAAAAGAAAATCCCAAATTTTGGGTTGTCCCCAGAAATGTAATAGGGGGTAAATCTTCCAATGGGGACACTAGTTCTGGTGATCGGGGGGCCCCAAACAATTCCCTTTATTTTCAGAGATTTGCCCTCATTCCCTGTTTGGCTATGGGACAGGAAGTGAAGGGAAATCTCTGCAATGTGACACAGAAGGTCATAGAAAATCTGACAGTGGTTATAACCCTCCCTTGCTCTATCCAAAATGGTTCCACTTTAACTTTAAACTCCGATCATCTATATGCAGTTCCAACTATAATGCTTCAGCCACATCACGCTCTTCATCAATTAGTTCCTCATTCACTCTCGCTTTGAGATCACTTCTCACATAGAGACAGACACCGCCACCTTTCCTTTTTACCCTGTCTCTCCGAAAGAGTGCATAGCCAGGAATATTAATAGTCCAGTCATGTGAGGAATGAAGCCAAGATTCAGCAATACTGATTACATCATAGCTCTCCTCGTGCATCAGAACTCACCGGTTTTGCTTGGCAGATTTCTGGCATTGGTGAACAAACACTTTAATACATTATTACATTTTGCTCTGGTGTCTTACATATCTTTTTTAGTAGTACAAACAGCACTATAATTTCCATTGGTTGTTTGCAACTTTTGTTCAAATGAGCATCTGAATATGCAAAAGCATCAATTTGTAGAAGGTAAGAAAAGTAAGCCCAGATGATCGGGGGGGGGGGGGGCACCTTGCAACCATAGACACAGACACCCATACTGGAACATCCAAACAGCACCAAGCACCCTAGCTGGGCATGCCGTAATGGGAAAGGGAGAGCCCAACCATAAAAAAGATACTTAAACACTCGTCTGCAGAACCAAATGAGCCCAGAGGAAACCACCAGTAGAGATCGACACCTGAAAGAAGATTGCTGAAAACAAACACACAAACTGGTCAAGCTGCCACCAAGGCATGTAGAGAAAGCTCCGCAGGCAACAAGAGTCATGGTCATGGGGAATGTGGAAAAATATCTTTGGTAAGACAAAAATCCATAACAACCCTTGGAGGAATGAAGATCATGGATGGAGAACGACCACATTCCTGTGCCCAATCCAAATGGGAAGCCTTACAGGACAGGGCCACCCACTCTGACACCTGTTGAGCAGAAGCGGTGATGAATCCAAATGGGAAAAGCGTAAGTGGGGAATAACAGAACCATCCTCAAATGAAGGCTGCCAAAGGCCTGAAGGAACCAAGCCCAGGTTCCATGGTAGCAAGGCAGAAATGCACAGGAAGTACCACCAGATAAAGCCCTGGGCTAAAAGGTACAAAGCAGGGAGGTGATGGCTAAGTGATGGCAAAAGAAGATTGCCAGGGCCAATCCTGGCCATAAATGGCATTTAGGGCAGCCCATGAAAAAATAAAACAGTCGGAGAAGGTCACCCAGGACCTTGCACCGGATGAGATGAGCCCGCTAGGTCTGAAGACACACTCCCGAGAGATAGACATGCAAGACAGCAACCTAGCAGGGATCACTGATCCGACAAACCCAGGCCAAGCCGCCAACCATAGATGGTAGAGCAGGAAGACCGAACAACCACTGAAACAGAAGGGCCAGCCAAGGCAGCAGCTGCCACTGGGTGTCAATGGCCAGCCACACACTTTAACAAAAGCCAGACAGCAACTAACAGTAGGATCGGAACACCTTCTGTTGCCACCCTGTGATCAGGTAGGGAGCAGCTCAGAAGGGAAGGCGTAAACACAGTGATACTGATCCATGGTACCCCCCAGTGCAGCTGTTGCATCCACTAGGGAAGTCCCCCATGCTCACTATAAAACACAATAGCATTTCGCTAAAGCAAGACATCAGGACCAGAAATGTCCGGGGCCTTCCGGCAATATCAGATCTGATGGAACGCGTCCGGGTGTCAGGACCATTCCCTTGATATAGCGCTGGACAAGACATCCACCTGCCAGTGTTCAACGCCTGGGACATACAAGGCGGAAGGCACCAGTATGTACAATTCTGCCTACTGAAAATTGCAAGGGCCTTCATCGCATTCGCTGTATGCCTTGTGCCACCTGGTGGCTGACCTAGGCCAGACGTTTGATGTGATTCTGACCGAGCATTCACAGAGAAAGACTGTCCAGCGCACTAGACACTAGCCGGTATTGCCTGAGGCTCCAAGAAGTTGAAAGGCCACCAAGCTTCCACCAGCAACCAGCAACCCCATGCTAATCTCAAACCCAGGACTCCACCCCAGTACAGGAATAAGGAAACAAATTAAAGGGAGAAAAAAAAGAAAGAAAAAAGGCTATGGAACCAAAGGTCCCAGCAGGGAGCCAGTCTTTACTCCTTAACTAAGCAGAAGATTTGGCTTTCTTATAGCAGCTAGCACTGCCCATGGGTGGTGCTGTGTTCTTATTCTGCCTGGTGTCCTACTCGTGTAAGTAGCGATATAACTCTATGGTTAAGAATAGAAGAGCTGTGTCAATAAACGTAAGAGAAATATGTTTTTTTTTTAAATGTGCACATCATTGCATTCTGTTTTATCTAGATTTTACAGAGCATCTCAACTTTTTGGAAATTAGGGTTGTACCATTAGTTGTTAAACTCTGCTCTGGAGACCTCAAAAATGTTAGGTGTCATTATTCTCCTTTTTGGTGGATTGGAAACTAGTCTCCTGGAATTTGTAGCCTATATTATATATTTTTTTTAGATATACTAGGATCATTGTTATCTTAAACCAACTAAATGTCTAAAATAGCTGTATTCCAGTACATATTCAGCAAAGCAGGGACTAAAATCCATCTCTTCCCTTAGTAAAAGCAGCACACATAGTAAAAACACAAATACTGGCTAGGCACCCACTTAACCCTTTGATCGCCCTAGATATTTAACCCTTTCCCAGCCAGTGCCATTAGTACAGCGACAGTGCATATTTCAGCACTGATCGCGGGATTAGTGTCACTGGTTCTCACAAAGTGTCAGAAGTGTCAGTTAGTGATTTTTCGTCACAATACCGCAGTCCCACTATATCTCATAAATATCCCATTGTTTATAGATGCTATGTTCACGTAAACCAATCAATATACGCTTATTAGGATTTTTGTTTAACAAAAACACATAGAAGAATACATATTGTGCAACATTTATGAAAACATTTTAAAAAGTTTAAATTTTTTGGATATGTTTTATAACAAAGTAAAAAATATTTTTTTTTTCAGAAATTTTAAGTCTTTTTTTTGCTTATGGTGTAAAAAAAATAAAAAAACAGTGGTGATCAAATACCACCAAAAAGAAAGCTCTATTTGTTGAAAAAATTACATTTTATTTGGGTACAGTTTTCCACGACTGCACAATTTTCAGTTAAAGTAACGCACTTCCGTATCGCAAAATATGGCCTAGATAGGTGGTATGGCCTAGATGATATGATTAGAGAGGGGGTAAATCTTCTGGCGGTCAAGTGGTTAAGACAGATGTGTGTTACTGGTAGGATCACCAGACGAAAATATTATTATTATTTTTTTTAACAAGGAAAACTAATGCAGCCAGCACATCTATACACTGGTAAGCTGCAACATGTTTTTTGTTTTCTGAGTTTAGTTATGCTGTGTTGTAATGCTTATTGTGCAGTATTGGCAGCTGATTGGCTGATTTTACTTCTTCATAGAGTAGCTTTTTATGTAGAACTATTTATAGATTTGCATTACATCCACCCCTGGAATATTCATCTCACCTAATGACAGTAGCAGTCCTGTCCCTCAGACTTCCTGTGATTCTCTAGCTCACAGCTGCATAAATATTTTTGTGGAACTCTTTGGGGTTCTGGATTTTCTCCCATTCAAAACTGTTAAGATTTCCTCTTATCTTCTACAAAGAATGGATCTAAAATAGCAGTTACTAATAATATGCGGCTAACCTGGAAATGAAGGCACAGTGGGGGGTTTCCCTCCTTGTAACAAGGAATGCATCCTCACACCAATAGCCACCCATTATATGGTTATACAGGAAAATAAATAGATTAGAAATTGTAGTATGGATTCAATTTAGTCAGATGATCTCCATATATAGATATTGTAGACTGTAATACTACAGTAATAGTAGTAGTGGCAGTAGTAATAGTATTTGCGTTACTAGTATAGATAGCTAAAGCAATATTAGGCATCTTGTTGCAGCTGCTCTTGGGCAGAACTTTTAAAACTTTTGAGGGCAGATTTACATTTTAGCCATCCATTACGATGTGTTGATGCACGCATGTTAACATTGCAGCATGTATTAAATTCATTAGAAATAAGCTCCCAATTCAACACAACAGATGTAAAAATGTGCATGACCTATGTTTGATGACGCACAACAATGCACTGCGCAGTGCCCTGCTGTGTGTTGTGCTCTACTACTGTGTTGTGGTGCCATTCACAATTAATGGCACCACAAAGGATTGTACTAAAATGCACAAACGTAAACAGGCCCTGAAAGTTTAACATAGCTGACAGATTCACTTTAAAGTAGAACTCCAGACAAACAGGTAAATACAGTGCTTTGAAAAAGTATTCATAACCCTTAAAATGTTCCCTGTATTGTAATGTTACAACCAAAAATGTAAATGTATTTATTGAGATTTTATGTGATAGAACAACACAAAGTGGCACATAATTGTGAAGTAGAAGGAAAATGATAAATGGTTTTCAATTATTTTTACAAATAAATATGTGAAAAGTGTTGCATGCATTTGTATTAAGCCCCCCGGAGTCAATACTTTGTAGAACCACCTTTTGCTGCAATTACAGCTGCAAGTCTTTTTGGGGATGTCTCTTCCAGGTTTGCACATCTAGAGCATGACATTGTTGCCAATTCTTCTTTGTAAAATAGCTCAAGCTCTGTCAGATTGGATGGAGAGCCTCTGTGAACAGCAATTTTCAAGTCTTGCCACAGATTCTCAATTGGATTTAGGTCTGGACTTTCACTGGGCCATTCTAACACATGAATATGCTTTTATCCAAACCATTCCATTGTAGCTCTGGCTGTAGGTTTAGGGTCGTTGTCCTGCTGGAAGGTGAACCTCCACCCCAGTCTCAAGTCTTTTGCAGACTCTAAGGCCCCATACACACGAGAGGATTTATCCGCGGATACGGTCCAGCGGACCGTTTGCACGGATAAATCCTCTCGAGGATTTCAGCGGATTTCTCTGTGATGGAGTGTACTCACCATCACATTGAAATCCGCACTGAAATCCTCTGGCGATGACGTGTCGCGCCGTCGCCGCGATTATGACGCGGCGACGTGCGCGATGCTGTCATATAAGGAATTCCACGCATGCGTCGATTCATTACGACGCATGCGGGGGATCCCTTCGGACAGATGGATCCGGTGAGTCTATACAGACCAGCGGATCCATCCGTTGGGATGGATTCCAGCAGATAGATTTGTTTAGCATGTCAGCGAATATTCGATCTGCTGGAATCCATCCCAGGGGAGAAATATCCGCGGAAACAGATCCGCTGGAGTGTACACACCATAGGATCTATCCGCTGAAACCCATTCGCTGGGATTTTTCAGCGGATGGATTCTATCGTGTGTATGGGGCCTAACAGGTTTTCTTCTAAGATTGCCCTGTATTTAGCGCCATCCATCTTCCCATCAACTCTGACCAGCTTCCCAGTCCCTACTGAAGAAAAGCATCCCCACATGATGCGGCCATCACCATGTTTCACGGTGGGGATAGTGTGTTCAGGGTGATGTACAATGTTCGTTTTCTGACACACAGTGTTTTGCCTTTAGGCCAAAAAGTTCAATTTTGGTTTCATCTGACCAAAGCACCTTTTTCCACATGTTTGCTGTGTCCCCCACATGACATGTCCCCGTAACGATTTTCCGATAGTAGCCGAACATTGGTGCGCAGGCGCCATTATAGAGCCGCACCGACGTTCTGCTTCTTTCGGCTACTCGTGACGCGATGTATGCGACCGTCGGAAGCCTGTCGGAAGACTGTCAATCAAATAGGAACGCCCAGTCCCGAAGACCATACCCGGAAGCGGCGGAGAAGATCTATCTCTAAAACGGTAAGTACGGCTTCGATTTAAAAAAAAAAACACCCGATTCCCCTTGACAAAACGAGCATCAATCTAATGTTAAAAAAAAAAATTTCGGGTGAACTCCAGCTTTAAGGACATTCACATAGTTTCACTGTAGCCACTTCTTTGTGCTTAGAGTTGTTGTTCTGTTGGAAGATGAACCTTTGCCCCAGTCTGAGGTCCAGAGTGCTCTGGAGCAGGTTTTCATTAACCTCCCTGGCGGTATGATTACCGTTATGTCTGGAATTTTGTACCAAAAGTGGTACAATTTTTTGCATGGAAATTTGGCGTTTTATACTGTAGGCCTGCAATTCTTAGGAATAACTCACTTAAATCTGTCCAAACAAGAGTCTAGTAGACATCCCGGGTATGATAAAGTTTGAAACACAAAATTATAAAATTATATTATAATAAATAACTATAAATAATTATAACAAATAATAATGTAATTATAATAAAAAAAAATCAATAATGTAATCAAAAACACTGAAATTTGCTCAGTTGCAGAATTGTCGCTGTCATTATTTTTATTGTTTGATGACGAATTTCCCCACAAATGGCTAGCACGCAATTCTGCAAGTGATTCTAATTTATTATCGCTGTTTTCTAGCTGCTCTAAAAGCACTTTTGACATAAAGGGACACTTTTGGTTGCTATGGACAATCTACAGTTTCCAGGCAGAAATAACAGTTTTTATTATATAAAAGTGCATGTAGGACACTGGGCAGACCACTAGGGACAAAGGGGGTGTGTACTTATTTCATACAGTACTGTAATCTATAAGATTACAGTATACTGTATGTGTATTGTGTTTTTCACTTTTTGAATTTGGCGCCGAACTCCGTCCCTGTGCGTCGTAACGTCGCAGGGAACGGAGCTCGGCGGCACTGTGAATCGAGTGAGGAGACACAGCGGAGGAGCCCGCATACACAGCGGGGGCACATTGCAGGATCCAGGGACAAGGTAAGTAACATCCCCTTCATCCTGCAATGCGATCACGAGTCTGGCTCGGGGATACCGTTTTTGGAAAAAAAAATTCACCCCGAGCCAGACTCGGGATTACCGCTAAGGAGGTTAAGGATGTCTCTGTAAAATTGCTGCATTCATCTTTCCCTCGATCCTGACTAGTCTCCTAGTTCATGCCGCTGAAAAATAATGATGGTTTGGTCTGTGCGGTGCGTGGTTTCCTCCAGACATGACGCTTGCCATTCAGGCCAAGGAGTTCAATCTTTGTTTCTCAAGGTCTAGGAGTCTTTCAGGTGCCTTTTGGCAAACTCCAGGTGAGCTGTCATGTGACTTTTCCCAAGGAGAAGCTTCCGTCTGGCCACTCTACCATAGAGGCCTTATTGGTGGAGTGCTGCAATGATGGTTGTTCTTCTGGAAGGTTCTCCTCTCCACAGAGAAACGCTGGCACTCTGTCAGAGTGACCATCGGGTTTTTGGTCACCTCCCTCACTATGGCTCTTCTCCCCTGATCGCTCAGTTTGGCCAGGAAGCCCGCTCTAGCAAGACCCCTGGTGGTTCCAAACGTCTTCCATTTACAGATGATGGAGGCCACTGTGCTCATTGGGACCTTCAATGTGGCAAAAAAAAATTATGTACCCTTCCTCAGATCTGTGCCTCAGTACAATCCAGTCTCAGAGGTCTACAGACAATTCCTTGGACTTCATGGCTTGGTTTTTGCTCTGACATGCACTGTTAACTGCGGGGCCTTATATAGACAGGTGTGTGCCTTTCTAAATCATGTCCAGTCAACTGATTTTACCACAGATGGACTCCAATCAAATTGTAGAAATATCTCAAGGATGATCAGTGGAAACAGGATGCACTTGAGCTCAATTTTGAGTGTCATGGCGAAGGCTGTGAATACTTATGTACATTTTTTTGTTTTTTATTTTTAATAAATTTGCAAAGATTTCAAACAAACTTCCTTCATGTTGTCATTATGAGGTATTGTTTGTAGAATTTTGAGGAAAATAATAAAATTTAATCCATTTCGGAATAAGGATGTAACATAATAAAATGTAGAAAAAGTGAAGCGATGTAAATACTTTCCGGATACACTGTATACTGTAAGTGTGAGTTAGGGACCTTAGATTGTAGGCTTCTTGGAGACAGGGACTGATGTGAATGTACAATATACTGTATATGTGAAACGCAACGTAAATTGACATACAAGTACCTGTAATAAAAGAAATAAACTAAAACTGCATTAACCACTTGGTATCCAGCCTATAGTCTAAAGACGGCCACAAGGTGGCTCTCAATTGCCGGGAGGACATCTAAAGATGTCCTCGGCTCCTCCGGCCACTGGGGGGCGCGATAGAGTGGCGCACACCCACCGCATCACTGCAGTGCCGATGCGCGTGCCTAGCGGCCGCAATGTCCGCCAGGCACCCGCGAACGCCCGTTACACAGACAAGGACGTGGATCTGTGTGTGTAAATACACAGATCCACGTCCTGTCAGGGAGAGGAGACCGATGCTGTGTCCCTTGTACATAGGGACACAGATCGGTCACCTCCCCCAGTCAGTCCCCTTCCCCCACAGTTAGAAACACTATGCAGGGCACACATTTAACCCTTTCCTCGCCCCCTAGTGTTAACCCCTTCCCTGCCAGTCACATTTACACAGTAATCAGTGCATATTTATAGCAATGATCGCTGTATAAATGTGAATGGTCCCAAAAATGTGTCAAAAGTGTCCGATGTCTCTGCCATAATGTCGCAGTCCCAATAAAAATCGCAGATCACCACCATTACTAGTAAAAAAAAAAAATAATAATATAAAAAAATCATAATTCTGTCCCCTATTTTGTAGGCGCTATAACCAGTCGCTTATTGCAATTTTTTTTTTTTTTTTACCAAAAAGATGTAGAAGAATACGTATCGGCGTAAACTAAACGACCGCGCAATTGTCAGTTAAAGCGACGCAGTGCCGGAAGCTGAAATTTTGCCTGGGCAGGAAGGGGGTATATGTGCCCAGTAAGCAAGTGGTTAAGCAAAGCTTTTTGATGGCAGGCTGCAATCAATTTATTCTAACAGCACTTTGTTTGGAAGGTCACTAATAGTAAACGCAGTGCAACAGCTCCTTCTTGTGGCTATGGAGCCAACTGCAAGTGAAATTAAAATAGTGACCGAAGAAAAAATCCAGTTTTGCAGTGATAAAACAGCTAATAAGCCCACAGCAAAACTGATTCTAAATCTAGGCAATATTTATGATGGTGATTTTAACATTTTTATGACAAAACAAAAAGGCATAAGAAAACTCCTGTGGCTTAAGCCTTGTACACACTACAGGATGCAGGAAAAAAAAATGACAACTCTGGTCAGGAGCCGCTGTACTAACCATGCAAGGTTAGTCCAGCGATCTCCCCCGCTGAGCTGTTGTGTTCTGACAGGGCGAGGGCCCCCCGCCAAAACACTCTGATTGGTGCCCTTTGCCATTGGCTGAGAGCGTGAATCAGGAGTCAGTTGGCTGCTGGTTTTCCAGCACGCATGTCTGACAGAAGTCGGCCAAAAGGCCGGCTTCTGTCGCACAGACCGACATACACACAGGCAGAATGTCGGTCCGTATTTTTTGTACGGCCACATGTCTCCCAACATTCTGCCTGTGTGTACGGGACTGGACGCCAATATAAATTTAAGCATTTATCAATATCCTCCACCCAAATACAGCTTGGTCTGGCTTCTAACTAAATATACCCATAGATGAAAGAAGATCCTGGTCATATGAGTGATTGGTCTGCTAATGATCTGATTTATTTTGGAAACAAATAGCAGCAATAAAATACACTGGCATTATCACAGGCTCAGCCTGCAGAGCTTTTGTATGTAGGCTGGAGTCTGTTGTGTACCAGCAGTGACAGCAGTTTCAGCACATTACAATATTTACATTTTGTCAAAAATGCTCTGTGTGGTGACCATTTTTCTGCACAGGACCAAATCACACATTGCCCTTGCTTTGCAGTGCGATTGATTGTTTTCTATGTGCCCTAGTGGCGATCTGTATTGTTCCAACACGGAGAAAAGGCAGCTTTCTGTTTTAATAGGTTATTGGTGATAACTGACAAGAAACAGAATACTTACTTCATTAACCCAAGTGGATCTAAATCTACTTCTTCTTCTTCCTCCTCCTCTTCCTCCACCACCTCCTTCTTTTGTGGTTCAGCCTTTGTATTTCGCAGCTTGGATGCGATTTGCAGAATAGCGTCATCTGGCGGGTCTTCATCTCTAAAGAAATCTAAATCTTCTGACGGATTCCCATAAGGCTTTGTGCTTTTTGACTCAACGTAGTCGCCAACACTACAGCCTGTCAATCAGATTTACAAGGCATTAGAAAGTATACATCAAGGGCGTGTTCACATGAGTGTGCATTCATATCCACATACTACCATACATACAGTGGCTGGGCACAAAAAGAAGTCACATTTATTAAATACTTTCCTCATCTCTGTGTATACAAAAATGAGTATGTGGGAGCTCATGTCCATAATGGGGGTGGTATTGGCACAGCCCCAAATGAGCCACAATAGCTCAAATGTGATATGGTCCAGAAATATTTAGACAGAATAAAGGTGGATAAAGCACCTGGACCACATGGCATCCACCCATGTATCCTAAAAGAGTTCTGTCATTTCAAAGACATTGGGCCTAATCCTCAAAAAAAATGGCGCAACGTAACTTTTTCCATTTAAGTTACACCGCCGCAAAATCTCTAACTAAGTGCCCGATCCACAAAGCACTTACCTAGAAATTTTGAGTGGTGTAACTTAAATCGGGCCGGCGCAAGGCGTTCCTCTTCTCCAGGGGGCAATTACCATTTAAATGAGGCGCGCTCCCGCACCGGCCGTACTGCGCATGTTCGTGACGTAATTTTCCCGACGTGCATAGCGCCAAATTACGTTACGTCGGGCTTTGTGGATTGCGACGGGACAATAAAGTTGCGTCGGGTAAAAAAAAAGATACGGCGCCAAAGAAAAAAATTCAAATTTAAAAAAAATCGCGTCGCGAGCAAGAAAGGTCTGTTTTTACAAGGTGTAAACAGTTTACACCTTGTAAAAGCAGCCCTAATTTTGCGTTTGCAAAATTAAACTTACGGAGAAAAAACGAAGCTGAAAAGCTTCGTGGATCTCCGTAAGTCCTAATTTGCATACCCGAGGCGGCATTTCGACGCGAAATGCCCCCAGCGGCGGATGCGGTACTGCATCCTAAGATCCGGCAGTGTAATTCAATTACACATGCCGGATCTTCGTCCTAACTATGGGAAACTGATTCTGTGGATCAGTTCCATAGTTAGGACCAGGGATACGACGGAGTAACAGCAGTTACTCCGTCGTATCTTTTTTGAGGATTTGGCCCATTGTTTCTAATTTTTAGGAACTCTTCAATGACTGGAATGGTACCACTGGATTGGCATAGGACCAATGTGATGCCCTTATTTAAAAAGGATCAAAGTCTTTACCAAGTAACTATAGACCCGTTATGCCCAGTACACAAGGTCAGATTTTCCGTCGGAAAAACCCTGGATGTTTTTTTCCGACAGAATTCCGGTCAAGCTTGTCTTGCAAACACACGGTGACACAAATGTTCTCTGAACTTTCGTCCGCCGAGAACGCGGTGACATCCCACACATTACCTCGAGCCAAGAAAATTAAGTTCAATGCTTCCGAGCATGTGTCAAATTGTTTCCGAGCATGCGTCAGAATTTTTTGAGTCGGAATTGCTACAAACTATCGGATTTTGTGAGAACCAGCTCTCAATCTTTTGCTGGTGGAAATTCCAACAGCAAAATTCAGATGAAGCATACACATGGTCGGAATTTCCGTTCAAAAACTCACATTGGACTTTTGCTGGTGGAATTTCCGATCGCGTGTACGGGGCATTAGTTTAACTTCTATAATCAGGAAAATACTGGAGAGTTTAATAAAAGACCACATAGACGAGTTTATGCTGGAAAAAAGCAACAGACAGCATGGATTCATGAAAAACAGAAGTTGGCAAACAAACCTGATTTATTTTTATGAAGAGGTAAGAAAAACCTTAGACAGAGAGGTGGCGGTGGACGTGGTATACTTGGATTTTTCAAAAGTGTTTGACAACGTTCCCCACATACGGCTAATGTGTAAGGTAAAGTCTACAGGCTTGAAAAGATCAGCTTGTAAATGGATAGAAAACTGGCTAAAAGACGGAATTCAGAGAGTAGTGTTTAATGATTCTTACTCTGAATGGTCTAAAGCCTCGTACACACGATCAGTCCATCCGATGAGAACGGTCTGAAGGACCGTTGTCATCGGTTAACCGATGAAGCTGACTGATGGTCCGTCGCGCCTACACACCATCGGTTAAAAAAACGATCGTGTCTGAACGCGCTAACGTAAAACACAACGACGTGCTGAAAAAAGTTCAATGCTTCCAAGCATGCGTCGACTTGATTCTGAGCATGCGTGGATTTTTAACCGGTTAAATTCAAAGAAAGTTGGCTTTTTTTTAACCGATGGTTAAATAACCTATGTGGCCCACACGTGATCGGTTTTGACCGATGAAAACGGTCCATCAGACTGTTGTCCTCTGGTTAACCTATTGTGTGTACGAGGCCTAAGTTATCAGTGGTGTACCCCAAGGTTCAGTGTTAGGACACTTACTTTTATATATCTTTATAAATGATTTCGGGCTCTGGGATTAAAAGTAAAATTTCTGTCTGTGCAGATGACACCAAGCTATGCAGTGGAATAACGTCCTTACAGGATGTCTCCAATTTACAAGCCGACCTCAATGCTCTGTCTAATTTGGCGACTATGTGGCAGATGATGTTTAATGTTGATGGCATCATACATACTAGGGGGAGTACAAATGGGAGAATCCATAGTGGAGAAGGATCTGGGGGTTCTGGTAGATCATAAGCTCAATAATAGCATGCAATGCCAAGCTGCAGTTTCCAAAGCGAGCAAAGTCCTTTCTTGTATTAGGAGAGGTATGGACTCCAGAGAGAGAGAGAGATAATTTTGCCCCTGTACAAATCATTAGTAAGACCTCATGTGGAATATGCAGTTCAGTTTTGGGCACCAGTTCTCAAAAAGGATATCGGAAACTGGAGAAAGTGCAGAGAAGGGCAACCAAACTGATAAGAGGAATGGAGGAGCTCAGATATGAGGAAAGATTAGAAGAACTGAATTTATTCACTCGAGAAGAGGAGAATAAGGGGGAAATGATCAACATGTACAAATATATAAGGGGTCCATATAGTGAACTTGGTGTTCAGATATTCACTTTAAGGTCATCACAATGGACAAGGGGACAATTTTTATGTCTAGAGGAAAAAAGATTTCATCTCCAAATATGAAAAAGTTTCTTCACGGTAAGAGCTGTGAAAATGTGCAATAGACTCCCTCCAGAGGTGGTTCTGGCCAGCTCAGGTAGATTGTTTTAAGAAAGAGTTGATCCAGGGAAAATCCGATTGCCTCTCGGGGGATCAGGAGGGAATTTTTCCCCCTTCTGTAGCAAATTGGATCATGCTTTGCTTGGATTTTTCGCCTTCCTCTGGATCAACTATGGGTATAGAATTGTGTATATGGGATTGTATGTTTTTTTTTTTTTTTTTTTTTGGACTAGATGGACTTGTGTCTTTTTTCAACCTGACTAACTATGTAACTATGTATAGATGCACAATCATAACACATTTTCACACACAGTTATAATGTCAACCATAAAACATGCTAATAAAGTAGAACTAAAGGCAAAACTAAAATGGACCGTAATTATCATATCACAGGTTTTTTAAGTAAACGGGTGAAAATTCTTCTTCCTGTACCATTAAGACTATAGATCAATTGACATATTGGGCATATTATACATATACTAAGATACCAATTTGTATTTGTATGTCAACCCCACTAGAGAACACAGATAGAGACAAATCCCCCCCCCTTAAATTTTAATATATATAACTATATATATATATATATATATATATATATATATATATATATATATACACACACACACACACATACATACAGTATATACATACATGATGATATACTCTAAATTATATACTGTGTATTTAAATTATTTGAAGATAGATTATATATATATATATATATATATATATATATATATATATATATATATATATATAATTATTGTAATAATAATACAGGATTTGTATAGCGCCAACAGTTTACGCAGCGCTTTACAATGTAGAGGGGGGACTGCACAATTACAGTACAGTTCAATACAGAAGGTACAGGAGGTAGCGCTTACATTCTAAAGGGAGGGGTGGTAGTACAAAAGGTAAGAGCTGTGGAGGATGATTTGATGGGGGTCACTCAGGGACAGTTGTTAAGTGGGTATGGGATAGGCTTCCCTGAATGAATGAGTTTTCAGGGATCTCATAAAAGGTGGAGAGGTTAGGCGCTGATTGGACATACCGGGGCAGGGAGTTCCAGAGGATGCGAGAAGTCCTCTCTGGAGAAGTCCTGAAGGCGGGCATGGAAGGTGGCAACAAGGAAGCTAGAGAGTAGGAGGTCCTGGGAGGAGCAGAGGGGACGATTTGGGCGATATCTGCAGATGAGGTTAGTGATGTAGATGGGGGCGATGTTGTGAATGGCCTTGTATGTTGTGGTAAGCATTTTGAATTTTATACTGTGGGGGAAGCCAGTGAAGGAATTGGCAGAGAGGAGCAGCAGTCACGGATCGGTTAGTGAGGTGCATTAGTCTAGCAGCAGAATTCATAATAGACTGAAGAGGGGATAGCCAGCATAAGGGTAGGCCATTAAGGAGAGAGTCAAGGCGGAAAATAATCAAGGAGTGAATTTGTTGCTTTGTGTTGTCAATAGTCAGGAAGGGTCCAATTCTGGAGATGTTGCGGAGGTTAAGGCAGCAGGATTTAGCCAGTGATTGGATGTGGGGGCTGAAAGAGAGGTCAGAGTCCAGGATTACACCCAGCACCCTGGCATGTGTGGAGGGACCAATGGTTGCGTTGTTGATATTAATGGTAAAGTCATGGGGGGGGGTCCATTAAGGAGGAAAAATAACAAGCTCAGTTTTAGAAAGATTGCATTTGAGAAAGTAGTGTGACATCCATACCGATATGTCATTCAGTAAGTTTGAGATCCGTGGGGAGATCGAGGTAGTGAGTTGAGGAGTGGGAGAAAGATATTGGGTGTCGGCATAGAGGTGGTATTGGAAGCCATGGGAGGTTATCAACTGGCCCAGGGAAGAGGTATAGCGTGAGAATAGAGGCCCAAAGACGAAGCCTTGGGGTACCCCAACAGAAAGAGGAACAGAGGACATGGAGTTGTAAGTGACACTTAAAGTGCACTGAGATAGGTAGGAAGAGAACCAGAATAAAGCAGAATCACGGAGGCCAAGGGAGTGTAGTTTGCTGAGGAGAAGTAGGTGGTCAACTTTGTCAAAGGCAGCAGAGGTCTAAAAGTATGAGTATGGAGTAATGGCCATTGGTTTTAGCAGTTAGTAGGTCATTGGCAAATTTTGGTGGGGCAGTTTCAGTAGAATGTTGTGGTCGGAAGCTGGACTGTAGGGAGTTGAGAAGGTTGTTGTCCGTGAGGTAGCGACTCATTTTGTCATGGACAAGGCGTTCGTTGAGCTTGGAGACAAACGGGAGCAGGGTCTTAAGTTATTCAAACAAGTGGGGTCTAGTGAGGGTATTTAAGTATGGGGGTAACCAGTGCATGTTTGGTGCCGGAGTAGAGGGAGAGGTTGAAGATATGTGTTAGGGAGTCGAGGATAGAGCAGGAAGGTGGTCGCAGTAATTGAGAGGCGACAGGGTCTAGGTAGTGAGGTGGGCCATGGAAAGGAGTTTATCAACTTCATCTGTAGTAACTGGATAGGAGGAGGAGAGTATTGAGTGTGGTATTGGACCTGATGCGTTGGGTAGGGGAGGAATTTGAGTGCTGGATATCTCCTTGCGAATTGTGTCAATTTTGCTTTTGAAATGGTTGGCAATCTGTTGAGCGGTAAGCAAGTTGGTGGGTGGGGAAAGTGGGGAGTGAAGTAAGGAATTAAGGGTAGAAAAGAGTTGATGAGGTTTGGATGAGAGGGTTTGGATGAGAGTGTTGTTTGTTTAGCAGTGTGGAGGCAGGAGTTGTATTTGAGAAGGGCAGATTTGTAGAGGGTAAAGTCTTGCAGGGATTTAGATTTACGCCATGCTCGCTCAAGAGCATGACTGTGTCTCTTGAGACTGCTGGTGCCGTCTGTTTGCTAGGGTTGTGGCAGATGGGGCCTGGTTCTACGTGTAGGAGGTAGGAGACAAGGAGATCAGAGAGAGGAAAGGGGGTGTAAGAGAGATTTCAGGGAGTGCAGTGATGGGAGAATACAAGGTTGAAAGTGTTGCTGTTGGAGTGAGTGGTAGTTTGTGTCCATTGTGTTAGGTTAAAAGAGGAGGTTAGGTTGAGAAGTTGTTGCAGTATTAACCACTTACTCACCGCCCTATAGACGAAAGACGGTTCCTTAAGTCTGGGGCGCGCACACGGGAATGTCCGTGACCGTAAATCGCTGCTAATGGCGGCGGTTTACCATGTGACCGATCCGTCCAATGACGGTGCGATCACTTGTAAACAAACCGGCGTCATGTGATGACGCCGATTCCTCCCTCCCCTCTCTGTACCGAACGGTACAGTGTGAGAAGAGAGGGGAGATAGAGGATGCAGCACGAGTGCTGTGGGCTGGATCTGTGACAAATGCAGTCACAGATCCAGCCATCCATCCATCCCTGCTCAGCCATCCCTGCCCCATACTAACAATACTCTGCTCCATACCCATACTGTGCAATACTCTGCAATACCCCACAATACTCTGCAATACCCCACAATACCATGAAACGTCGCCTATGGGGATTTTTAAGCAGGGAAGTTTGGCTCCATTCCACAAGCGTGTGAAATTTTGAAGGGTGACATGTTGGGTATCTATTTACTCGGTGTAACTTCATCTTTCACATTATGCAAAAGAATGAAGAAAAAATACAAAATTTGCTAAATTTTATAACAGAAACAAAGAAAAATTCATTTTTTTTTTTTACAGAATTTTCAGTCTTTTTTCTCTTATAGCGCAGAAAATAAAAAACCCAACGGTGATTAAATACCACCAAAAGAAAGCTCTATTTGTGTGAAAAAAAGGACGAAAATTTCATTTGGGTACAATGTTGTATGACTAAGTAATTGTCATTCAAATTGTGAGAGCACCGAAAGATGAAAATTGGTCTGGTTATTAAGTGGGTTTACGTGCCTGGTGGTCAAGTGGTTAACATTGATTGGAATGTTAAAGTCACCTAGGATGATGGCAGGCACTTCAGACGAGAGAAAATAGGGTAGTAATCCAGAGAAGTCATCCGGAAAGCTTGACACTGGTCCAAAAGGCCGATAATTGCCTGCGACCCTCAGACAAGCTGGAGAGAAAAGACGAATGTGGTGCATTTCGAAAGAGCAGGGGGAAAGAGAAGGAGGTGTGGGAAGAACCTGGAAGGTGCAATGTGGGGAAAGGAGAAGTTCAACATCACCTTCTTTTTGTCCACTGGGTCTGGTGGAGTGAGTCCAGAGGAGGCCACTGTGGGACAGGGCAGCTGGAGAGGTAGTGTTGAATTCCTGGAGCCAGGTTTCGGTAATAGGAAATAGATTAAGGGATTTGGAGAGGAAGAGGTCATTGACAGAAGCTAGTTTGTTGAAGACTGAGTGGGCATTGAAAGAGGGGGCGGACTTGTGGAATCAGAGGAATTGGGATAAGAAGGTGGGAGTTACGACTACTGTTAGAGGAGGTAGGCGGTCAATTTTGGCATTGGGAATTGTGTGTGGGAGGGCCTAGGTTTGGTGCAATGTCCCCAGACATTAATGAGGTTGGTAAGGCAGGAGTGGGATTTATAGGAGACAGAACTCTGTTTACCTTAGGTCAATAGTGCCCAACCTGTGGCCTTTTGGCATTTTTTGTGTGGCACTTAGGGCCCCTGCAGGCACTAATCTCTGTTTCCCCTATTGCCCTGTTATACAGTAGCAATGATTTGTAGAAGTATACTGTAATACAACATGCTCTTGTCAATCTTCTAAAGCAAGTTCCTAGTCTCCAATGCCCACTATAGCATGTTCACAGTCACATACACTCTCCTGCAGCCTGTCCACAATCTCTGACCGACCATCTCCTGTATCATGTGTGCAGTCTCCGACAAATTCTTGTATCCTATCCACAGACTTTAAATGTATCCTGTTGTATGTCTGCTGTCTCTTACACCGACTTTCATGTGTGGCCCATTGGTGATGTCAAGGGCTGCAATTGAGGCCTGCCACAACTGCCTTAGGTGATCTGTGAAGGGTTTTAGTCCACTTTGATCGATCACCAAATCTTCTCTCACATCTACTTAGACCCCTGAACTCTCTAGGTTGCTTAAAGGAACAAATACCAGTATTGTGACCCTGCAATAAGCACACACCTAAAAAATCACACAGCTCAGCCGAGGTTGACAGATCTCTGTCCTGGGCGATGGCCTTCACAATGTCATTGAATGCAGCTCTTCTATCCCTGATATCTGTCTCCCCGACAAATAACACCTTCTTGGGGAAAGCAGGCAGTGAGTGCTTGGGATAACGAGAGCAAATCTTTTGGTAGAATTCCTCAATCTCACTGTATTTCTTGGACACCTGAGAAACACAAAAGAAGACATGAGATGAGATTTTTTTTACCAATTCCAGAACTGGTAGACCAGAAGCAAAATGGCCAATTTAAAGTCATAAGTAAAAATCTCAACAAATCCACGTAACATCCCTAATTATGTACATGACACCTATTGGTTGCAAGGAAAACTTTTTTGTGTGCTTATCATTTAAGCCCCCTTCAAGTCTAGAGACTTTTCCATTTTTTTTTATGCATTTTTTGCATGTTTTTGGCGCAAAAGCATTCATTTCAATGGGCCACCCTCCAATCCAAAAAAAGCGCCAAAGTAGCTCCTGTACCTTTTTGGGGGCCAACTTTGATGTGTTTTTGTACAGAGCAATCTTGGGTGGTTTTCACACATTTTGTCCCACATCAAAATGCCTGCTTTCTTAGTTCATTTGGGGTGCCATTAAAATGAATGGCACCCAAAACCCGTTTTGCGAGTTATGCTGCGATTTGGCATCACAAGCAGAATCACGTGACTACCCGCGATTATCATGTACTGAAGTGTGAACAGGTCCTCAAAGTTGAAATTCTGTCTCCTTATATTTTTCCCTCCCTGGTTGCTCCAAGCAAGTACACTATAGAGTGCAAACTCAAACAAAAGTGCAAAGTGCTGTGCATACAAGAAAAATATTAATCACATTTGAAAGTGAACTAACAAGCATGTATCAAGTGAAAAAAAGTCTGCGTTGACCAATATTATGAAAGTTCCATTAAAAAACATTTTCTTCAATAAAGTGCTCCTGGGCAAACGTTATGCCAAAAAAAGGTTGTGGTGCTCCAAACAATATCAGACGATGAAGGTGCTTCACACCCCTTTTGTGCTCTAACTTGCCAGATAATATGGACCCCTTAGCAGTATTGCATGTGGGTCAGTCAGGCTGAATTGGTGAGCAGGGAGATGACACTTCATATAGATCTTCCTGTGGCATTGGGGCTCATGTATAAAGAGAGAGAATAAAATATGTTTTAGTATGTCTTGTTTATTAGCATAAGGTAATTAAAATCACACTTACAATTTCCCAGAAAAAAAAAATCTCATTGGGCAATAATCTTAAAGATTTGACAGTCCGCTCGCTCGACATCTTTGATAACGCCCTCTGGGAGGGGTGAAACATGTCAGCAACCCACGGACCATGATCTACCAGTCGCTCATGGACAGGTGACTGGTGGATCGTGCCTGGGGTTGCCAACCTGCTGTTTCAGAGCATCCATCATGGTGCAGGGCAAACTATTTGCAGAGATTCAGCCCAGCTGGCGCCGGCCATGTAGGGAGCAGGCAGCTGCGGAGGCAACAGCCAGCCACATAAGCTGATGCCTAGGCTATAGTGCTGGCTGCAGTAACAGGCAGAGTGATACTAACAGCACTCCGCCTTTGACTTCAGTGGCAGGATCCACAGCAGCTAGAAGCAGCTTAATTGGGTATAACAGGGCACAAAAGCATCTGTATGGGCAAGATAGCACCTATTAGGCTGCTTTCACAGGTGCAGGTACAGCACAGTCTACCCGCAGCTTTGACGTAGGTTAGCTGCGCTTAGCTATAGATTTCTATTATATCCGGCGGGTTTGGTGCACATTCTAAAAGAGCACCAAAACTCCTGAATAAAGGCTTTTGGTGCGATCTCCAGAAAGATCACCAAACCAGCACTCTGAGACAAAGTGCAGCTAACCCACAGGAAAGCTGCAGGTGCATCAGTGTGAAAGCAGCCTTCTAGGGGGCTCAGGACTGTAAGGGCTCATTTACATTTCAGTTGGGGGGGGTTTAAACCCCCATAGTTGAGCCATATTTTTACCCCCACTCCCCTTTCAACTACACCCCCTTTAGCTGCAGTGGCCAGGATGTACACATGTCCTGGATACAGCAGGAGTTATATGCCTCATCATGGTTGGTGGGTGTATCATCTGCCAAGCATGACCCATGCAAGTATATGAGGCCACTCTGCAAGTGCCCTGCAACCCTGTACAGAACAGCAAACAAGGGCTTAAAGCAGGTGGGGAGGAGACATTGTATTGCCTCCTTTTCACCTGCTTTAACACCTTGGACCCGAGAAGCACGCAGTTGTGGTGTGCTTGCAAAGTGGCCCCATTTACTTGAAAGGGTTGCAAGTAGTGGGCAGCAGCGCCCACGAAAAGCAACAAGGGGTTCATTCCTGCTGCGGCATGTGTATACCTTTGGCTGCTGCTTCTGCAGCTTAAGGGAGTAGGGATTGGGGGTAGGAAAACTGGGGTTTTACCATATCCCAACCTCTTGTGTGATTGAGTCCTAAGGGTGTTGCCACCAAATGCCCTCATTCACAAGTGCAGCAGGCACTGCTGCTCCTCTAAAAAGCAAACTGAGTGTGATTTAAACCTATAATTGCTGTGCAACACATGCGATTGCGGTTCGGTAGTGCAGAAATTATAGGTTTAAATCAGGTAGTGAGGAGGTGACTTTTCACCTCCTGGCCACCTGCCAAACACCTCTAAAAAAAGAAATCTGAGAGTGGATCGCTTTCATCCATATTGTCAGATGGATAACACCAAAATTTAACACACCTGCTCCCCATTCACACCCGAGACCTTGTAACACCAACGAGTCACCTGACACCGGGGAGGGGAATTGGCTAATTGGTACCCAATTTGGACATTTTCACTTAGGGGTGTACTCACTTTTGTTGCCAGTGGTTAAGACATTAATGGCTGTGTGTTGAGTTATTTTGATGGGACAGCAATTTTACACGGTTATACAAGCTGTACACTCACTACTTTACATTGTAGCAAAGTGTCATTTCTTCAGTGTTGTCACATGAAAAGATATAATAAAATATTTACAAAAATGTAAGGGGTGTACTCACTTTTGTGAAATACTGTATGTATATACACAGTATAAACATAACAGATTTTATCAACGCTAATATATGAGAACATGAAAATAAATATAAAAATCAAATTATAAAAAGAAATGTATTCTTATTTTAATTTTATACATTTGGAGTCAGCTCAATAAATGGTAAAATGTTGCCCTCTACTGGAAAACTTTAACACGACATGTACAAACTTGCTCAATGACAGTACAGTATCTCAGCCCCCTCTGCTGGACAACAACAATATTGCAAACGTTCACAAAATCATGGCAGAATATAATTTAAAATACTTCTGTGTTAAGAAGAATAAATTACTTTAGTGATAGCATATGTGTATCAAGCTACCATTTTGCAATACACAAACAGTTAATGGAGTTCTATGGTCACAGCATACACTTTAATTTTCTAATATCAGCACTGTAGTCGCAATACAAACAACAGTTATTGACAATCCAATATAAACTTAGATGAAAAATCTCTTTTCATGTTGTGAGTTCTGCCTGTCTGCTGGTCATGTCTTGCCACAACTTCCTGGATTCCCTTCTTCTCTGCCATTTATAGAGGAAGTAAACTCCCATACATGACTTTTACCTATAGGTAAGCTTACAATAAGGCTTACCTATAGGTACTGTAAATATCTCCTAGACGTGCGCCATTTAGGAGATATTAACAGCATATGCAGCCTATGGCATCACCAGCGCGCATGCGCTCTGAAGGAACAGCCACCCATGGCTCCCACGCGCATGTGTGGGAGTGACATCATCGCGGCTCCGGACAGTCACACAGTCCGCAAACCCGGGAAGGAAGACGGGTGAAAATGGAAGCCATGTCAGCGGTGACAGCTCGCCACTGGAAGGGCTTCGTTCTTAAGTAGGTTTCACATAATATGCTAGCATGCAATGTATACTAGCACATTATGACTTTACCTTGAAGGTTAAAAAAACATGTTTTAAATCGTTGGTGGTTTACTGCCACTTTCATTTTTAAAGACTATATATCCCATGGTTCATTGCTGTCTGCAAGCAGTAATTACTGTACTGACTGTGCCTCCTGCAACTCCTCCTCTCAACACCCCTGTGGTTCAGAAGGCAGGCTCTGTGAAATAGGTGACACAGTGGTACCTACTTTCAGAGCATAGTGACTATGCATCACAGAATTCAAGAAAGTAAATGTGTGGGGATCGTCACAAAATAAGTTTACAAGACAACTTCAAGATTTGTTTAGATTAACATGATAATGTTTGGGGGGTAACACCATCAGTTGATGAAGGCAGTGACATCCCCAGCTAACACTAGGGATTTTGGTGACAGCGGAAAAATTGGAGTGAGTATCAGTAGGCAGAGAGACAGCATACCTTTTACGCTTTTTTCACATACTTATCAGTTATCAGTCTATCTTTAGACTGTTTACAGAGTTCAATAGCTTAAAGCTGTTATCTCCCCTTAAAATAATAAACATGTTATGCTTACCTGCTTCACTCAATGGCATTGCATAGAGCGGCCCAATCCTCTTCTTCTGTGGTCTCCCACAAGTGCTCTCGGCGCCTCCTTTTCAGTGTCTGTCACCATAGCAAGCCGCTTGCTATGGGGGCACACATGTTGGCCCACTGCTAAGCCAGGCAGTGTGTATCCATAGACACGCACAGCCCAGGTCTGCCCCCCACCCCCCTCACAGGATTTGATTGACAGCAGCAGGAGCAGCTCTGTCCTGTGAATACAGGGAGAGAGGATAAAGACGCTATAGATGGCACAGCACTGGATCAAGTGAGGACTCAGGTAAGCATTTAGGGGGATGGGGGTGGGGGGATACTGCCACTAGAATTTTTGTTACCTTAATGCAGGGAATGCATTAAAAGGTAAAAAATGTATTGGCTTTAGAACCAATTTAAGCTGAAATCTGACATTTGTGTACCTGTTGTTCAGATTGGCAGAGTGAACCACTCAGATAGTGCACACACACTAAAAATAGCAACCAGGCAGGGAAAAGGCCTACTAAACAGGGTGGATAAAAATCATTTTTATTTAAATCAGATTTTTTTGATTTTTATGAAATTTATTTTAATAAAATGCTTTTGGAGTAAAAATGTATCTAAAGATAGTTTTTGATTTAGGATACATTAATAATTTAGTTTATTCAGCATGGAATGGAGCTTAGTTATGCATAGCATGAGGCTGTATATTCTGCAATATTTACATTTTTGGTAAACTGCATTGATGCATTCACACAATGTCACAGTAACCATGAGATAAAAAAAAAGTTCAGCAATATTCCTTTATCCCATTGTTTTGTAAATCTACGTACACTACAAACTTTATGATTGAATTGGTTCGAATGTCGCTGTTCTACTAACTTGACAGCTTATTATTCTAAATAGGAAACCTTCTTTTTTTGCAAATATAGAAGATTCTAACTGCCAGCAAGAATGAGTCCTTACATTTAAAGAGCACCTGTCATTTCAGATCCATCATGGCAATGCCTGTTAGCGGGCATCCACTCACCTGCTGCTGCCATGTCCCTCACCTTGTTGTGTCAAGGCTGCATCACCAGCTGTCCCATTAAAGTAAATGGGACTGTCTGTAAGTCAACAGCAGGTCAGAGGAGAAGCTGCTGCAGGACAGAGATGACAGTTGCTCTTTAACCACTTGCCTACAGGGCACTTTCACCCCCTTCCTGCCCAAGCCATTTTTCAGCTTTCAGCGCTGTCACACTTTGAATGACAATTGCGCAGTCATGCAACCCAAATGACATTTTTATAATTTTTCCCCCACAAATAGAGCTTTCTTTTGGTGGTATATTTGATCACCTCTGAGGTTTTTATTTATTGCGCTATAAACAAAAGAAGAGGGACAAGTTTGGAAAAAAAAAAACACAATATTTTTTACTTTTTGCTATAATAAATATCCATTTATTTCTTATTACATTTTTTTCTCATTTTAGGCCGATATGTATTCTTCTACATATTTTTGGTAAAAAAAAAAAAAATCGCAATAAGCGTATATTGATTGGTTTGCGCAAAAATTATAGGGTCTACAAAATAGGGGATAGATTTATAGCATTTTTATTTTATTTTTTTAATGGTAATGACGGCGATCAGCGATTTTTATCGTGACTGCAATATAACTTTTGACACATTTTTAGGACTATTCACATTTATACAGCGATCCCTGCTATAAAAATGCATTGATTACTGTATAAATATGACTGCCAGGGAAGGGGTTAACACTAGGGGGCGATCAAGGGGTTAATGTATTCCCTAAGGAGTGATTCTTACTGTGGGGGAGGGGAGTGACTGGGGGAGGTGACAAACGGTTGTCCCTATGTACAAGGGACACACCATCGGTCCCCTCTCCCTGACAGGACGTGGATCTGTGTGTTTACACACACAGATCCACTTTCCTGCTCAGTTACTGGGTAATCGCGGGTGCTAGTCGGCCATCGCGGCCGCCGGGCACGCGCATTGGGTCCCCAGTGACGAGGCGGGCGCGCCCCCTAGTGGCTTAAAAGGGTGCAACGTCATATGACGTCCACCCAGAACAAAAGGGTCTGCCTCCCGCCATCATTTGACAGCGGGCGGTGGATAAGTGGTTAAAATGTAACTCAAATCCATCAAGTGACTGTAACAACAGTTTATCATCACCGTCTTTGATTGCACATTTATTTACAGTACTACTTCTCCTAACAGAACCTATCTGTCATAGCATCACAGTAAATCACTGATCCAGACCAAGCCTGCAGCCAGTGAAATGTCAGGTTACATGACCTGCAAATTTCTTCAAGTTAGTCAATCAGTAAGTAGTATGACACCTCCAGCGCCTGCACCTTTAGGGCTCTTTCACATGGAGCGCCTGTACAGGTCCGCCTGTCAGTTTTTTTGTGGACCTGAACGGGCGCTCCGTGCTCCTCTATGGAGCCGCGCATGTCAGCGGTGACATGCCCGCTGACATCCGACCCGCTCCGATCCGCCAAAGTGTGACGGAGGAAAAACCTACTTTTCCATCCGTCTGTCGGATTGGGTGATCACGGACATACGGTCCGTGTTCATCCGATCCCCCCTTGGGGGGGAGCGGAGAAAAGACAGGGCGGTCCCTGCAGAGTGTGCGGGGACCGTCCTGTCATCCGCCGGCTCAGCGGGGATCAACAGAGCGATCACGCTGAGCAAGCGGAAGTGCACAGGGTAGATCATCACTGATCCGCCCCGTGTGAAAGGGGCCTTAGGGTCCATGGACACTAGGAGCAGAATAAAATGCCATACCTCTGGCAGAGTTTATGGGAATTTGCTTTTACAATTGTATTTTTTTCCAAAACATGCCCCTCTGCTCAATTTTTAATGTATACTTGAAAACGCAAAACACTCCTAAACGCCGCATTTATGCGAATTTAGCATTTAGCATCTTAATTCTTATGGGATTCATATTCTGTGACTGTAGGTGATAACAGAATGGCACGATCATAAAACAAAATATGGCAACAATTAAACCAGTGAAATGAGCCTTGTTCAAAAGTCTGTATCCACTTAGCTCTTAATACTGTGTATTGCCCCCTTTAGCATCAATGACAGCGTGCAGTCTTTAGTAATAGTTGTCTAGGAGGCCCAGAATTCTTGCAGGTGGCAAGGTTGCCCATTTGTCTTTGCAAAATGCCTCCAGTCATGCAAAGTCTTTGGTGGTCTTGCATGATCCACGCATTTCAGATCTCCCCAGAGTGGCTCGATAATATTAAGGTCAGTAGACTGTGATGGCCACTCCAGAACCTTGGCCTTGTGCTCAGGGTCATTGCTGTGCTCTAAAGTCCAAGAGTGTCCCATGCGCAGCTTTCGTTTGGAAAAATGAAAATGGTCTGCCAGCATTTTCTGATAACATGCTGCATTCATCTTGCCATCAATATTCACAAGATTCCCCATGCCTTTAGTGCTCACACAACCCCAAAACATCAACGAGTCACCACCATGCTTCACAGTGGGGATGGTATTCTTGTCACTATAGGCCTTGTTGACCCCTCTTCAAAACGTAATGTGACCATAATACTCTATTTTGGTTTTGTCACTCCAGATTAGTGTGCCAGAAGCTGTGAGGCGTGTCAAGTTGACGGGCATATTGTAACCATTTTTTTTTGTGGCTATGCGTACTAAAGGCTTCTTTCTGGCAACTCGACCATACAGCTCATTTTTGTTCAAGTACCGTTTTATTGTACTCCTTGAAACAGCCATAATTTTTTCAGAGCAGCTTGTATTTCTACTGAGGTAACCTGTGGGGTTTTCTTTGTATTCTGAACAACTCTTCTGGCAGTTGTGGCTGTGATCTTTTCTGGTCTACCTGACCTTGACTTGGTATCAAGAGATCCCTGAATTTTCCACTTCCTAATGAGTGACTGAATGGTACTTACTGGCCATATTCAAGGTTTTTGATATCTTTTTATAAGCTTTTTCGTCTTTATAAATGTCCATTACCTTGTTAAGCAGGTCTTTTGACAGTTATTTTCTGCTCCCCATGTCTTAGTATGTAGCCTGCTCAGTGCATTCACATGAGAGCCAACAAACTCATTGACTATACACAGACACAAATTGCAATTTAAAAATTAACATTGAAATGCCATTTTAACCTGTGTGTGTCACCTTGTTTGTCTGCAACAAGGCAAAACATTCCATGGTATGGAAACTTTTGATCAGGGTCATTTGGATGATTTCTGTTATCAAGAAGATTTAAAAGGGAGTCCAACAATTATGTGATCATAAATGGCTTCATATGATCACTATGCATATGCATTAATGCACAATTTACTGTGCGGAGAGCACACCCCCTGCTCGCTCTCAGCATGGTAGCTGACAGGGATTAGTAAGCTCCTGATGCATACTTGCGTCGAATGATAATTTGGGTCACATGACACAAATGCCCACCTCCCGGCTTTTAGAACTCTTAAAGGGCCAGGAGATGGTCGGCGCAAAGGGGTCAAATACAAGGCAGTTTTTTGCCATGATCAGTCATATTTTAAATAATGCCAAAATATCAAGATTTTTGACAGGGTATGCAAACTTTTGAGTACAACTGTAGGCTAAATTAGAGCTGTTTTGTAAAAGCTGCATTTTTTTATGCCCAGTGTGCGTGGACCCTTAAAAACCGATCAGCCATGGTAGTTTCCATGTTTCATAGTTCAATCATTGAACTAAAAACACTCCGACAAATAAGGTTAGCTGAACTTTAATAATGTGACATTTTGGAGGCACACAGCAGGGACCTACAAAGGCAATCACTTTAAAAATCTTTGCTCTTACGAAACCAACAAAAACAATTCTAAATAAGTTGTGCTGTACATTCACACAAAAGAATGTCAGGAATATTTTCAAATCGGCACACAACCTATTTAAAGGATAGCTGCCCTACAAGGGAAATGACAGCTGAAGAATCTGCTCTAAAAGGATGGTTATCCTTTAGAGGACAAGTAATCTTCGCACTGTTATAGGTAGGTCTATAAAATATGAAATCATTAGGATAAAAGTGCCACAAAGCATGATTCAGTTTAATAATACTTTTATTTTTCACCAAACAGGAATCAAAAAAGCTTCAAGAGCTCAAAACTCCTGCTTTGTCAGGGAATGGGTTCCTTGTCAACAGAAACGTGTCTGCTTATTGGCTTTTTTGATTACCATTTGGTGAAAAATAAGCATTTTTAGCCAAAAATAGGATTTTGTACTCACCGTAAAATCCTTTTCTCTGAAGTTCATTGACGGACACAGCACTTCAATCTTGACCTCAGGGTTATACCGCCACCTTCAGGAGAGGACTAGGCAGAACATGTAAAAATAGCAAAACTGCACAGTACCGCCCAGGGGGCGGTCCTACTGGCTATAACCCCTCACACTGCATCCAGCAGCTCAGTTCGTCAAAAAGCAGTACAGACATAAAAAAAGGAGGGGTGTGTGCTGTGTCCGTCAATGAACTTTAGAGAAAAGGATTGTACGGTGAGTTCAAAAATACTATTTTCTCTTTCATTCATTGACGGACACAGCACTTCAATCTTGACCTTAGGGACGTCCCCAAGTAGTGTAAAAAAAAATGAGGGGTGGGGACAGCAACAAAAAACGCCACCCATAAAAACCAGAGCTCTTCAACGGAGGAGTTGCAACCTTAACCGCTTCCATACCGGGCACTTACGCACCTTCCTGCCCAAGCCAATTTTCAGCTTTCAGCACTGTCGTACTTTGAATGACAATTGCGCGGTCGTGCTACACTGTACCCAAATTTTTTTTTATCATTTTGTTCCCACAAATAGAGCTTTATTTTGGTGGTATTTGATTATCTCTGCGGTTTTTATTTTTTGCGCTATAAACAAAAGAAGAGTCGCACCAACACCGACTTCTGGAGGTTCAGTACCCAACCAAACTCCCGAAGAGTCTGACTGGCGATCGCCACATCCTCCCAAAATTCTGAGGCAGAAGCTGCTCTCAGAAGGAGGTCGTCCAGGTCCCACGATCGCGATCCCTCGCTGCCTCAGCAAAGCCAGAATCGGGGCGAGCACCTTGGTGAAAACCCTTGGAGCCGACGCAAGGCCAAAGTGGAGAGCAACAAATTATTAGTGTCCATCCCCGATCGCAAATCGCAGAAACTTCTGATGCCTGACGCATATGGGGACATGCAAGTATGCATCCTTAATGTCCAAGGACGACAGAAAATCCCCCGGATGGAGTGCAGCGACCACAGAGCGAACTGATTCCATCCTGAACCCTTGTACTTTTACAAAGTAGTTGAGGGCCTTGAGATCCAGGATCGGATGGACCCCATCCTTCTTTGGGACTACAAACAGATTGGAGTAGAATCCCTGAAACCTTTCCGGCGCCGGCACAGGTACTATCACCCAGCGCCTCAGCAGGTCTTGCACTGCCCCAAACAGGGCGTCCCGACGTGCCGGAAGAAGATGAAGGTTGGAGGGAAAAAACCTGTTTGGCGGACAAGAAATAAACTCTATCTTGTATCCTGATGACACCACTCCGCAAACCCACTGGTTGGAAAGGAGGAAGGTCCACCGAGCTGCAAACTCATGAAGGCGACCCCCCACCCGAGAGTCAGGCAGTGGCAAACCTTCATGCAGCTGTAGATTTGCTCGCAGGCTTGCTTCTGTTCCTCAGCGGGCACCTTGTCGGCCTGGGAATGCTTACCTGGGCGGACAAAAAAAAATGCTTCTGAGCGGAAAAGGAGGGCCCTGGCCTACGGCGTGGCTACTTACCTTTTCTGGATTGTGGAAGCAATGTGCTCTTACCCCCATTAACATTCTTAATAATGTCATCCAGCGAGGCTCCAAATAGCCTCTCCCCCTGGAAGGGCAAATCTGCCAGAGCCTTCTTAGATGCCTGGTCCGCAGACCAGCATTTTAGCCAAACCAGGTGACAGAGCACCACAGCAGATACTGAGGCTCTAGAAAGCAAAGGAGCCATATCTAAAGCTGCATCGCAGACATACTTAAGACTATGCACCAACTGGTCTGCCAGTTCCCCGCAGACCGGGAAGCCTGTTGCTTTTCCAACTCTCGGTGCAACAATTTAGCCCATTCAGTAAGCGTCTGTGACACCAGGGCCGTGGCCAATACTGGCCGAAATGCTGACCCCCACCCCCGTGAACATGGATCGGGTGACCGCCTCGGCCCTCTTATCAGCGGGGTCCCCTCCACTGGAATCGTGGTTACCTTATTTAACCTGGAGACCTGGGGGTCCATAATGGCGGGAAATGTAAATTTCTTCAGGAAACTCTCCTCAAAGGGGTACCGTACCGCCATGCGTTTTGGGACTGAAAAGGCCCGCTGCGGCTGTTCCCATTCTTTGTAAATAAACGTATCAAAGTAAGTTAGGTAGGGAAACACCTTAGCCATGCGGGCCAGCTTGTGGGACCCAAAAGGGACCGAAACCTCTGTAAATGCCCCCACCATATCCTCCATCTTTAGGGTATCCCGCACCGCTGTGATAAGTGCTCCTACAAGCGCTCTTTCTTGCACTGACCCGGACACGGAGTCATCCTCACTGTCCGAATGGTCCTGGCCCACATCCTCTGAAACGTCAGAACAGGGGCCGTGTGCCACAGCAAGGCCCGAGTCTGAGTCAGAGCTTTTCCCAGAAGACAGTGGGGGGAGGGGGCATTTTTTACCCCCCTTGTGCCCACACGCCGCTTCCACTCTGGCAACGAAAGACTCCAGGACCGCCGATAAAGCGTCCATAGGCACTGCAGGTGCAGGGGAACCGGTTGCCACCACAGGGATGTCTGGGGAAGAAGCACCAGCTTCTGACGCCATGCTAACCTACACTCATCCGACATCCGATAGGGGCCAAGGTAAGCCAAAAATCCACCCTCCTAGCTGCCACAGACTGAGGGGCCCCCCACAGGACTCACCACCCTGACCCAGGTACTGCGCTGTCATCCTCCCCTGTGTCAGTCACGAGTTGTTCTGTGTAATTTGCGCCGTTCCAGACCAACAGTCCCATCGCTAGAGGTAAAACAAACTGAAACCACAAGAAAATGGGCACCTTAAGAAAGCCTGCGGGCTCCAGAAAAAATGACCGTTGCCTTCCCTGGCTGAGACTACACTAAAATGGCCACGACCACGTTGACCCGCGCGGCGGTCTTCACACAAAAAGTACACTAGAACACCCCACTACTTCAAGAAAACAGGGAAGGACCACCAACCCCCAGCGCAGCCCCCTGCCAGGACTCAGAGCCCCCCCCAGGGGACCCCCGGCCAGTCACACAGCGGCCCAAGCTCAGGGAGGAGGTAAAAGGACAGGGAGAGAAGAAAGGGAGAGTGAGAGACCCCCCAGTCGACCTCCCAAGGAATGCCCAGCTGCTACAACCTGCTGGGACAGGTGGAACCATACTTACCTGTCCTGTGGGGTTTGCTGGATGCATTCCATGGACAGACCCATCACCCGAGCGGTACAGGGTGGCTGTCGGCCACGGCACACTGTGACACGGACAGCAGTAGCCCGATCATATGTGTGCCTATATTATCCAGCCTGTGCCTATTTTATCCAGCTTCTGGATGCAGTGTGAGGGGTTATAGGCAATAGGACTGCCCCCTGGGCGGTACTGTGCAGTTTTGCTGTTTTTACATGTTCGGCCTAGTCCTCTCCTTAAGGTGGCAATATAACCCTAAGGTCAAGATTGAAGTGCTGTGTCCGTCAATGAATGAAAGAGAAATCTAGCTTTGTGACATTCTTATCCTAATGCATTAGAGCAGGGGTCTCAAACTGGCGGCCCTCCAGCTGTTGCGAAACTACAAGTCCCATGAGGCATTGCAAGGCTGACAGTTACAAGCATCACTTCCCACAGGCAGAGGCATGATGGAAATTGTAGTTTTGCAACAGCTGGAGGGCCCCAGTTTGAGACCCCTGCTTTAGAGACTGCTCCATTGGCCCTATAGCACAACCTGGCTGACAGAGAACTACCTCTTAATGTGAGATCTAGACTGTGGGGATCTCAGCCCATTTTGGGGTTCAGCGTGCCTCCAACACATACCTAAAAGATTTTATAGATGCAGAGGAGGACTAGGCTGGCTCGCTTGCCTCCTAAGCCAGATATATTGTGCTGGTTTTTACAAAACGGATATACAAAGTGGGACCTTTAATCAGTAACACATGCTGGGCATTATATCAGACAAGAAAAAGGAAGTGCCTCTGGGTGCAGACTGTATGACAAGTTTAAATGTGATGAAGAGTTTAAAAGCATAACTCACATTTAGGTAGTAAAATTAGGCATTGTATGGTCCCAAACAATGGGGGTCATCAGTGGTGTCAATCCCTGGGAAGCCTGTGGATGTGCTCTCTCTGTAATCGTCTCCAGAAACCACAAGATGGTGCTTGGCCGGCAACGGTGTATGGGCGTCAAAACGAGGCTTGAGATGCAGACTGTAATCCTAGGCGGAGGGTGATGACGTCACTGGACAGCGACGTGATCACCCTCCACCTAGAATTACAGTCTGCATCTCAAGCCTCGCTTTTAACCACTTAAGGACCGCCGCATGTACATTTACGTTGGCAGAATGTCACGGACAGGCACATCCACGTACTTGTACGTCCCTGCCTAAACGTGGGTCGGGGGTCTGATCGGGACCCCCCCCCCGGTACATGCGGCGGTTCCCGTGGCTGTCCGAGCGATCCGGGATGAGGGGGCGGCTGTTCGTTTTTGTCCGCCCCCTCCAGCCAATACGCGCGCTCCCCCGTTTGTCACTTCCTCTGCCTGTGTAAACACAGGAAGAGGGAAGTGATGTGATCTCTCCTCTCGGCGGTATTTTCAACCGCCGCTGAGGAGAGATCACATCACACAGTGAGTCTGCACAACACTACACTGACACCAGGACACGCAGGCACATTAACCCCTTGCGATCACCCCCCTGTCACAGTGTCACTGAATGCAGTGATCATATATGTACTGATCACTGCATTTAGTGTTAGGTCCAGGGTAGCCCCCGTACCCCCCCTAATAAAGTTTTAACCCCTTGATCACCGCCCTAGTTAACCCTTTTACTCCCTATTGCCAGTGTCACTAAGCGATCAATTTTCTGATCGCTGTATTAGTGTCGCTGTTCCCGCTAGGTAGCTATTTTTTTTTTTATTGCGATTTTTTTTTTACTAAAAACATGTAGCTGAATTCATTTTGCCCTAAATGTTTGACTAAAATTTAGTTTATTTGATTTTTCTTATAACAAAAAGTAAAAAATATTGTTTTTTTTTCAAAAATGTCGCTCTATTTTTGTATATAGCGCAAAAAAAAAAATCGCAGAGGCGATCAAATACCACCAAAAGAAAGCTCTATTTGTGGGAAGAAAAGGACGCAAATTTTGTTTGGGAGCCACGTCGCACGACCGCGCAATTGTCTGTTAAAGCGACGCAGTGCCGAATTGTAAAACCCCCTTGGGTCATTTAGCAGCATATTGGTCCGGTCCTTCAGTGGTTAAACTCTTCATCACATTAAACTTGCTGTCATGGATCTTAAGATATTAAAGTGTTTCTACTTGACATCTGTTACACAGGAGAGGGACATTCAATGCAAGGACACCGGCTATTGAAATGCTAAGTGGAACCAGCTAGAGAAATACCTTTTATTGTGCTCTGCAGGCTAAGAGCGGGTGTCGGAGACACTCCGTCTGGCTAAAAACTATGGATTGAAGGTTAATTGAATCTAGAATGTATGTGTGAAGATGTATGTGTTTATTGTTCTAAAGGTCAGAAACCTCCTGTCAGCTGTATTGAATTAGCATTCTATTGTCTAAAGCAATGTAACCTCTCAGAGGTAGTAATTAAGTAGACCGGGTTATTGTGTACATTGATTACCCCCTGGGGCTTCTGTCTCAATACACAAGTCTTTCTATCCAAGCTATTGGACCAATCCCTGTTGACAATTTCAAGTCCTCATTTGCATGGTCAAGGAGGACTTGAGTGAAGACTGGATATACTTTACAATTGACCAATAGGAAAGCGGTTGTTGGGAGTGGGATGTTCCAAAATTCTGTATAAAAGTGTGCTGTGTACTTGAAAATAAAGAGTCCTGCTTGAACTTACATACAGCCTGCCTGGTGTTTGTTCTTAATGGGTCTGAATGGCACATAGCTGTAGTTCGGACCCCGGTACCTTGGATGACTGGACCATCAGACGCTGCAATCTGCAAGCTGACTCACTGGTAGCAGAGGAGTGTCGGGAGAGCAGGACCTGGGCGAGCAAGGATCTCGTCACATTGGTTGGCAGCGGTGGGATTTGCTCTCCAGTTACTGGGACAACTCCAAACCACCACCATGAATGACCAGCTATGCAGCCTGGAGGAGAACCATGCTAAAAGACTTGCTTGAGAGCCGTGGAGGGACCGGTGGGAAGAACAAGGCCACCCTGATCATTGCGCTAGCCGAGATGGATCAGAGGGATGGTGATGCAGGACCCCGGTCAGTTGAAGACTTGTTCCAGCAGCGAGTTCAACAGCGGTTGGCATTATATGGTGCGAACCCATCAGAGACCGCCATACAGAATACCATTAGAGACCTCCAGCGGCAGGATGAGAGAGAACGAGAGCGACAACAGAGAGAACGAGAGTGGCAACAGAGAGCACGAGAGCGGCAACAGAGAGAACGAGAGCGGCAAGAGGAGCTGGAGACCGCCTACAGACAGCTGCTAGACTCTGCTCAGCAGCAGGGTGGGGCTCCCGTTGCCTGGGACTGTCTGGGAGAAATAGCAGACAGTCAAAAAGATGAGGAGCAAATGGGGCCAGGGGTGACCCTACGTTTTCCCGTTCTAACCGCACTGGAAGAAGCAGCGATGATACAGAGGGCACTGCGAGCGCTAGAATGCAAGAACGCACCGGAGGTCCCCCAGGCAGCGAGACAAGCTAATAGCATGAAGGTCTCAGAAAGGGGAGTTGAGACAGGTGCTGGAAGGCTGGGAAATGATGATCAGCAGCAAGTCCAGAGTATCTCATCGGGTGCCCCAGCAGAAGCGCTGGCTACAGGGCAGAATGCCTCTGGCATCTGCCCAGCATCAGAAAAAAAGGGGGATCCGGAGAGTCTGAGAGAGGATCTGCGTGAGCTGTTGTCCCAACAGCAGATATCCCCACCGGGAGTAGAGGAAGCAATTCTCCCTCCCCAGCAATTGGACACTACCCCAATGTTCATCCCCCCAGCAGAAGTGCTGGCAACAGGGCAGAGTGCTAGCCATCTCTGCCCAGCACCGGGACCAACTGTGGAGTTCCAGGGAGCCGGGGCGGTTGGCCCCCCTCCCCAGCAACAAGCTGAGGTAGTGAAGCTGTTACTCCCAGCTGAATCACTGGCAGCAGGGCAGGATGCTACTGGCTGCTGCACACCACTACAGCTTGAGCAGATATCGGTGGATGGGACTGTGGTCTCCACTCACAGCAGCCCAGCGGAAGAGCTGGCAACAGAGCAGAGTTCCCCGGGCCTCTGCTCTCAACTAACAGAAGAGGGGGTTCCTGTGGTAGTGGATGGGACTCCGATCTCCACTGACACAACCCCAGAAAATGGTGCGGCACTGAGACAGGAGGATGTCGGCTTTGCTTTGCAAGCACCGGGGGATTTTCACCTAGCATCAGTGGATGGGACTTCAGTCTCCACTGGTATACCCCAGGAATGGTGGCCAGTTGGCCCAGGTTCCCAACAGCATGATGAACTGAGCCCAGCCACCCTGTCTTCTCTCCAGCGGCTGAAAGGACTCCAGGGAGAAGGGCCAGTCCAGGCCTCTCCCCAGCGGCAGGCGTGTTCTCTGAGAGAGGCAGAGATTGGCTGGGTGAGTAATGCTCTGTTTGGGACAAGGTATCTGGGGTACTGGGTGGGTACCGGAATTGGGATCTCTCCCAGTGTTAGTCTCCTGCCAAAGGGGGAGATGTGTGACAGACCTAGCCGGGACAGGGGCTTTTGGAGAGGACTGAATGTGAGCCTCTTGCCATCCGATTATGGGCCAGGACCTCAAAACAGGAAGGCAGATGGGTCATCCCAGCGGACAGTCCTGGAACCTTAAGACTACTTTTCCAACATCCTCGAGTTGACCCGTTTGGGTCCCACTGCGGCTGTTGGACTGTTTCCCAGGGGAAGTAATGTCATGGATCTTAAGATATTAAAGTGTTTCTACTTGACATCTGTTACACAGGAGAGGGACATTCAATGCAAGGACACCGGCTATTGAAATGCTAAGTGGAACCAGCTAGAGAAATACCTTTTATTGTGCTCTGCAGGCTAAGAGCGGGTGTCGGAGACACTCCGTCTGGCTAAAAACTATGGATTGAAGGTTAATTGAATCTAGAATGTATGTGTGAAGATGTATGTGTTTATTGTTCTAAAGGTCAGAAACCTCCTGTCAGCTGTATTGAATTAGCATTCTATTGTCTAAAGCAATGTAACCTCTCAGAGGTAGTAATTAAGTAGACCGGGTTATTGTGTACATTGATTACCCCCTGGGGCTTCTGTCTCAATACACAAGTCTTTCTATCCAAGCTATTGGACCAATCCCTGTTGACAATTTCAAGTCCTCATTTGCATGGTCAAGGAGGACTTGAGTGAAGACTGGATATACTTTACAATTGACCAATAGGAAAGCGGTTGTTGGGAGTGGGATGTTCCAAAATTCTGTATAAAAGTGTGCTGTGTACTTGAAAATAAAGAGTCCTGCTTGAACTTACATACAGCCTGCCTGGTGTTTGTTCTTAATGGGTCTGAATGGCACATAGCTGTAGTTCGGACCCCGGTACCTTGGATGACTGGACCATCAGACGCTGCAATCTGCAAGCTGACTCACTGGTAGCAGAGGAGTGTCGGGAGAGCAGGACCTGGGCGAGCAAGGATCTCGTCACATTGGTTGGCAGCGGTGGGATTTGCTCTCCAGTTACTGGGACAACTCCAAACCACCACCATGAATGACCAGCTATGCAGCCTGGAGGAGAACCATGCTAAAAGACTTGCTTGAGAGCCGTGGAGGGACCGGTGGGAAGAACAAGGCCACCCTGATCATTGCGCTAGCCGAGATGGATCAGAGGGATGGTGATGCAGGACCCCGGTCAGTTGAAGACTTGTTCCAGCAGCGAGTTCAACAGCGGTTGGCATTATATGGTGCGAACCCATCAGAGACCGCCATACAGAATACCATTAGAGACCTCCAGCGGCAGGATGAGAGAGAACGAGAGCGACAACAGAGAGAACGAGAGTGGCAACAGAGAGCACGAGAGCGGCAACAGAGAGAACGAGAGCGGCAAGAGGAGCTGGAGACCGCCTACAGACAGCTGCTAGACTCTGCTCAGCAGCAGGGTGGGGCTCCCGTTGCCTGGGACTGTCTGGGAGAAATAGCAGACAGTCAAAAAGATGAGGAGCAAATGGGGCCAGGGGTGACCCTACGTTTTCCCGTTCTAACCGCACTGGAAGAAGCAGCGATGATACAGAGGGCACTGCGAGCGCTAGAATGCAAGAACGCACCGGAGGTCCCCCAGGCAGCGAGACAAGCTAATAGCATGAAGGTCTCAGAAAGGGGAGTTGAGACAGGTGCTGGAAGGCTGGGAAATGATGATCAGCAGCAAGTCCAGAGTATCTCATCGGGTGCCCCAGCAGAAGCGCTGGCTACAGGGCAGAATGCCTCTGGCATCTGCCCAGCATCAGAAAAAAAGGGGGATCCGGAGAGTCTGAGAGAGGATCTGCGTGAGCTGTTGTCCCAACAGCAGATATCCCCACCGGGAGTAGAGGAAGCAATTCTCCCTCCCCAGCAATTGGACACTACCCCAATGTTCATCCCCCCAGCAGAAGTGCTGGCAACAGGGCAGAGTGCTAGCCATCTCTGCCCAGCACCGGGACCAACTGTGGAGTTCCAGGGAGCCGGGGCGGTTGGCCCCCCTCCCCAGCAACAAGCTGAGGTAGTGAAGCTGTTACTCCCAGCTGAATCACTGGCAGCAGGGCAGGATGCTACTGGCTGCTGCACACCACTACAGCTTGAGCAGATATCGGTGGATGGGACTGTGGTCTCCACTCACAGCAGCCCAGCGGAAGAGCTGGCAACAGAGCAGAGTTCCCCGGGCCTCTGCTCTCAACTAACAGAAGAGGGGGTTCCTGTGGTAGTGGATGGGACTCCGATCTCCACTGACACAACCCCAGAAAATGGTGCGGCACTGAGACAGGAGGATGTCGGCTTTGCTTTGCAAGCACCGGGGGATTTTCACCTAGCATCAGTGGATGGGACTTCAGTCTCCACTGGTATACCCCAGGAATGGTGGCCAGTTGGCCCAGGTTCCCAACAGCATGATGAACTGAGCCCAGCCACCCTGTCTTCTCTCCAGCGGCTGAAAGGACTCCAGGGAGAAGGGCCAGTCCAGGCCTCTCCCCAGCGGCAGGCGTGTTCTCTGAGAGAGGCAGAGATTGGCTGGGTGAGTAATGCTCTGTTTGGGACAAGGTATCTGGGGTACTGGGTGGGTACCGGAATTGGGATCTCTCCCAGTGTTAGTCTCCTGCCAAAGGGGGAGATGTGTGACAGACCTAGCCGGGACAGGGGCTTTTGGAGAGGACTGAATGTGAGCCTCTTGCCATCCGATTATGGGCCAGGACCTCAAAACAGGAAGGCAGATGGGTCATCCCAGCGGACAGTCCTGGAACCTTAAGACTACTTTTCCAACATCCTCGAGTTGACCCGTTTGGGTCCCACTGCGGCTGTTGGACTGTTTCCCAGGGGAAGTAATGTCATGGATCTTAAGATATTAAAGTGTTTCTACTTGACATCTGTTACACAGGAGAGGGACATTCAATGCAAGGACACCGGCTATTGAAATGCTAAGTGGAACCAGCTAGAGAAATACCTTTTATTGTGCTCTGCAGGCTAAGAGCGGGTGTCGGAGACACTCCGTCTGGCTAAAAACTATGGATTGAAGGTTAATTGAATCTAGAATGTATGTGTGAAGATGTATGTGTTTATTGTTCTAAAGGTCAGAAACCTCCTGTCAGCTGTATTGAATTAGCATTCTATTGTCTAAAGCAATGTAACCTCTCAGAGGTAGTAATTAAGTAGACCGGGTTATTGTGTACATTGATTACCCCCTGGGGCTTCTGTCTCAATACACAAGTCTTTCTATCCAAGCTATTGGACCAATCCCTGTTGACAATTTCAAGTCCTCATTTGCATGGTCAAGGAGGACTTGAGTGAAGACTGGATATACTTTACAATTGACCAATAGGAAAGCGGTTGTTGGGAGTGGGATGTTCCAAAATTCTGTATAAAAGTGTGCTGTGTACTTGAAAATAAAGAGTCCTGCTTGAACTTACATACAGCCTGCCTGGTGTTTGTTCTTAATGGGTCTGAATGGCACATAGCTGTAGTTCGGACCCCGGTACCTTGGATGACTGGACCATCAGACGCTGCAATCTGCAAGCTGACTCACTGGTAGCAGAGGAGTGTCGGGAGAGCAGGACCTGGGCGAGCAAGGATCTCGTCACACTTGCCATACAGTCTTCATCTTCACCCAGAGTCGCTTCCTTTTTCTTGTCTGTTTCAGTGTTTTGGAAACATGGTTTCTGTTCCCCCTGTATTGCCATTGAGCATATTGTGCCTGCATTGCCGCTGTGCACTTTTTATGAACCTCACCACCATTATACCCTATGCAGAGTGGACTTGTCGTCTCTTTGTGCATAATAATCTTTTATGCTTATTCAGCATTTTGTCTGTTGTCTTTATATTGATTTTTCATATTGTTTTAGTTTTATCTTGCGCCATTTACATGTATAACTTGTTGGGCATTATATAGCTACTTGCTTCTTGTTCAGAACTGCAATTACAGAGTATGGCAGAGAAAGGTTTTCCAGCACCAACCTCCTTTGAAGCTCAAAGTAGTCATGTGACCGAATGCTAACAGCTAGAAGATATTAGGCTAAACGATATTAGCGGGTGTCACATTAAACTATGTCCTTTAGGAATATCCACTTTTTACTATGTCCACCAATCAATGTAGCAACACAAAAATCTGCACAATACACTACCTTTACATACCTTATAGAAATTTGCCACTAAAATTAAAACCCAGTTGGGCGTTTTTGACCTAAGGCCAAAGGCTTTGAGTCCTCTCCTTTACTGATGAGTTCTGGACACAAAATGTCAAAGACTACAAGAATATGTACTTAAATATCTAATTGGTTTACAAACACGGTACCCTAACAGCTTAAAAAAACAATGCTTTAAGGAACACTAAAAGGAATTTTTTCCTTTTTTTTGTAAAATAACAAACATGTTATACTTACCTCCACTGTGCAGATCGTTTTGCACAGAGTGTCCCCAAACCCTGTCTTCTGGGGTCCCTTTGCGGCTGTCTTGGCTCCTCCTCACAAGAGCTTTCCACCTTAATGCGAGCTAGCTCGCATAGTGGGAAGCTTTTGCGGGCGCGTTCCTGTGATACAGCGGCGGGCATAGCCGACGACTGTATCACTCGGCCCCGCCCCCCGGGATGCCGCGTCATCGGATTTGATGGACAGAAGCGCCAGCCAATGGCTGCGCTGCTATCAATCCGTCCAGCCTAGCCAATTAACGGCCAGGCTAGGAACCGAAGAGGATGTCGGGGACGAGCGCAGGACTTTCAAGGGGTGAGGCAAGTAAAACGAGGGTTCGGGGGAGCCGGTACCGTCGGATGTTTTTTCACCTTAATGCATAAGATGCATTAAGGTGAAAAAACATTTACCTTTACAACCCCTTTCATTCCTCCTGAAAAGTGATGAAACTAAAAGCAATTGTCCCATCTATACCTGTATGCCTTGGTATGTCGGAGTAAAACAAATAAAGAGTAAAAACACAGCTATTGAGTTATTGCTTATTCCACAAGAATATTCTAAAATGACCTGGACAGATTTGTTGGTACCCCTCAAAAGGATTATAAACTGGATCACAGTGATATTTCAAAATGTTTTCTGTAATTAGCATCAGAGATGTCAGGGAGTCAGGCAGCCAATATATAGAGAAAATTAGTCACTCTGCCATTTGATATCATCATATGCATCACACTAAACATGGACTAGAGAAAGTCAAGGAGAGAGTTGTCTGAGATTAGAAAGAAAAGATAGACCAGTATGTCAAAGGTAAAGACAAGTATCTTGATGTTTCTGTGACAACATTTGCAAATGTTATCATGGGAGCCAACCTCCCTGGACGTGGTCTCAAGAGAAAAATCAACCCTAGATTGAAAAAGGAGTGGGCTCAAAGGAAGACCCAAGAGGACTTCAGTGTTAAAAAACAAAAAAAGAAGACTGAAAAAAAAAAAATTGCCAACATTTATATCAACCCACAAAGCTTCTGTCTTTTGAACAGATGAGACAAAAACTGGGACTTTTGGGCAAGTTGAATCAGCTCTATGTTCACAGATAAAATTAGGAAGCTTTGGCTGATTATTCCTTATCATGGTTTGGTAGAATAAATTCTGTCAAAATGACGCTTTTACCCAGGCTACTCTATTACTTTCGAACTCTACCAGTGGCTGTCCCGAGAGGAGATTTACAGTGTCTACAAGCCGAGGTTCTCCGCTTCATATGGGGTAATAGAAGATCTCGACTGAGCAAACAGACTTTATATGTCCCAAAACAGAAAGGGGGTCTGGGCCTTCCTGATTTGCAAAATTATTTCCAAGCTGCTCAGGTGGCCTAATTGGCCTATACTACAGCGGCTGGACCCACGCCTCTTTGGGTTTCGATTGAGGCGCTTTCCTGTCACCCTCTGGCCATTGGAACATTGATGTGGCTCCCTAGTCGACTACGCCCTCCTATATTATGCCCCTCTTTATCACATTCATTGGCGGTTTGGGACAGAGTTCGTCACCGGGCATCTCCACACACTCCTTTAGCTCCCATTTTTTGCAATCCGGAAGTTCCCACCTGGGTTGGTGCCACAATCATTTCAATGGTGGTTGAATAAGGGTTTGCTTAGAATTGGGGATTACCTTAATGGGTATCAGATATATTCTTTCCAACATTTTAGGGACGAGTTGCAGGTACCTGATAGTGAATTATTTCGATTTAATCAAATTGTTTCTTTTGTCAGGCGTAAGCTTAATCTTGTTACTGAACCACTTGCAACATTTGAATTGGTTTGCCGGGGAAAGGGGTTAGTAACAGGACAGATATCTGCGGTCTATTCGTCCCTTGCTGAACCGAACTCAAAGCTCCCCTATATGAAGCAGTGGGAAAAAGATCTGAATATTGTTATTGATTTGGCAGATTGGCAAGACATAGCATATAATTTATCTAAAGTTTCCATCAATACCACGCTAATTGAAGCCAACTATAAAACACTTTTATGTTGGTATTTGGTACCGACTCGGGTAGCTAAAATGCATGCGTCCGCTTCGCCTAATTGTTTTAGGAGTTGTGGTCAGTTGGGGACAATGTATCATGTTTGGTGGCAGTGCCCTACGGTGACTAGGTTCTGGATTAGGATATTTAATTTGATTCATTCAGTGACGGGGGTGAATATTCGTTGATCCCCCGAGATAGCCTTGTTTCACAGATTGTCTGATGAGGTGCCCAGGACATCTGTGAAATTATTAATCACGTATATATTGTTAGCGGCGAGAATAGCAATAGCTTGTCAGTGGAAACAATTGGGTGTCCCTCTGGACTATGTTAAAAATAAAGTAAATTGGATTATGGTAAATGATAAACTCACACATATACTTCATAATAATTCTGAACAATTTGAGAAAATCTGGGATCCCGTGGATTATATACTCTTCTTCTCTCCTACTTTTCTTTTTTTCTTTTTTCCTTATTTCCTCTCTTTTTCTTTCTTTCTCTTTCCCTCTATTAATTCTTGAATGTACTTGTTTTCAATTTGCACTAGGTCATTTTAGAATCCTGTTTGCTCTTAAGACTCTCAGGAGTTTTATACAGATTCCATGTTATGTATCACTCAGTATTTCTTTTTGATACTTGCCTCACTTGTGCATGTTTTTATACTGGTATCTAGGCTCCTATAGGGGTTGGTTTTGTTTTTGTTTTATTTTTGTTCTTTTCTACACAAGGTACTGATATTGTGTGATGATTTGAATTACTTTTTTTGGAAACGGCATTGGTTTAAAGATTGGCCTTTGTATGCTGCTATTCTGCTCTTTTCTTTAATAAAAAACATTGAAATATAAAATTAGGAAGCTTTCAAAGAAAAGGACAATGTACCTACTGTGAAACATGTTGGAGGCTTGATTATATTTTGGGGCTGCTTTACTGCATTTGTAATTTAATCTATAGGACTATCAAGGAATTCTGGAGTGAACCTTAATGCAATTTCAAAAAGCTCTGTTCCAGTCCCAGGTCATGGGTCCTCCAAAAGGATAATGACCCTAAACACACAGCTAAAAGCACCCAAGTATAGCCAAGAACAAAAAAATTAACTATTCTGAAGTGCCATTCTATTAGGCTTGGCTCTGAATCCTATCAAGAATCTATTTAAAGAGTTGAAACATGTAATCTGGAGAAGGCACATTTCAAACCTGAGACAGCTGGAACAGTTTTCTCTAGAAGAGTGGGCCAAACTACTTGTTGGCATGTGCAGAAAACTCATTGAGAGCTACAGATATCGCTTGATTTCAGTCAATGCCTCTAAAGGTTGTGAAGCATAATATAAGGTTAAGGGTTGGTTTATTTAAAATAGTATGATAAATAAAAAGCAAAGTCTGATTTTATTAAATATGGAATAAAAAATAATAGATGGCAATTACTTTGGTCAATTCCAAGTTATTTCAAAGTAAAAGGTTGGTTCCTCTTTTTTCATGGAAGGGCTCCAACCATTTGTCTGCAACACCTCTACTTCAGAGATAACCAGAATTTGTTTTGGGTTCCCTCTCACTTTCTCCTCCAGGTACAGTGGTCCATTGAGGGTAAGAGACAGCAGTGGCACCCTGACAGGGGTTCTAGACATTCCTACTCTATGCAAAACTAGAAAAATAATTCTAGCTGGAGTTATTTTATTCTTTAAAGAAAGATAGAGAAATGCATTAAACAGGGAAAGGGTAGGGCATCTAAGGGACAACAATGACTTATCTGATAACTGTGCAGCTTTCCAGCAGTATTGCCATCAGCATTTTTACTGGCAGCCAGGAAAAGGTTGCCTGTAAAAAATATGGCTGTGACGCTAGCCAAGACCACCCGAATGCCTGCTACAGTGTGTCATGTGATGTCATAGTGCAAGGGAGCTGAGCGGAGTGTCCGGAGTCTCGTGTGTGGGTTTGTGGCACAGGAGCAAGGAAAACTGTGAGTGCTGTTTGGACTGAAGGGACCACCTGGTGTGGAGAGAGACGGTCACTGTGACTCAGGAGGGGACGTGTTGTGATGTATCATCATCTATGCTGCTGCACACTGCTGTCAGTGTCACTGTGAGAGTCAATGTGTGTGTGCCTATCCATTCTAATTTCTTGCCTTCCTGAGTCCTGTCCCTGACCTACTTACTTGCTATATCGAAAATAAAATAATAAATGTTTTTTGCCTTAAAGTCGAAGTCCATGCTAAAACTAAAATCCCTGCATCTATAGACACCAAAATTCTAACACTAACCTTTCTAGCCATGTAAAAGGAAAAAATCAGTATACATACCTTTTTTGCAGGCAATCCGACCCGATCTTCAGCGGCGAAAGCTCTGATCCCACACTGAGCTGTCAGCCGTGGCTACGCTGTGTGGGCAGGTGTCGAGGACAAATCCATCAACGAAAGCCCCATAGCAAGTGCGGGTGGGTGTTCAAAACACAGACAGATTTTTTTTGGGGACACACAACCACACCTGCAAATTGGGACCAGCAGCTGTGTCCATGTAGTCTCTATGTCCCAATAGACATGAATGGGATTGCTTGCATGAGAATGCATGCGGATGCAGTCAAAGACGGCCCTTCGTATGAGTGTATGTATAGATACGCCCATATCAACTAAGTATTTAAAGCAAAACTTCACCCTCCTCCTCTCTCTTCTTCTATTTTTGGTACTTGTTTGGGGGTAGCGGGTACTTGGCTTTGATAAGTACTTGCTCCCACTTCCAGGCAGATTGCCATGGCAATCCACCAGAAGTTCTACTCCCCCCTACCCCACCCCTTGCAACCTTCTGGGACTCGTCACAGGTCCCAAATGGTGGTGGGACCATTCATAAAGTGCAGCGTATGTGCAATGGGTAGCCAGCTATGAAGCCACAAGGAATCAGAGCCAGCTGCCCACAGTAAACATGTTGGCACCAGGGACCCAAAAACTGGTGAAGAAACGGTTCAGGTGAGCACAGCGCTGAATCCCTGGACAGGTAAGTGTCCTTTTATTAAAAATCAGTATTTGTAGCTGCTGTCATTTAACTTTTTTTTATCCAAAAGGCTGAAGAAGCGCCTTAAGCTCATAAAAATAAGCCTACAAAGAAGGAAAGTATCTAGGCACTCACAGAAATACACTTTATTTAATATCAAAATTAACGCTATACAAGGCTATATGATGCAGGGCACCAAGAAAAGGTTAACAAAATTGGTATTTACAAAAAAAAGAATCAGCGATGACTCCATATTTCTCTCAATGCAGGTTTGTACTCCTTTAAAACAAAGTCCTGGCGAGTCTTAGAACGGCTCATTATTTTTTGGCAGTCATAGATCAGAATTCAAATGAAAATAACATGACTGCTACGTGCCAGAAGTAGATACTATTAATTCAATTTGGTGTGTTTTAATATCAGGCATGGCTTCACACGTTTCTTCACGATGCTAATGCCATTGGAGGGTCTGGAATCAATCTGATGTCATCTGACTCTCCATCAAAATACCTAAAAAATGCCAAGAACGGTAACTATATCCTAAGTCAAAGAGTGTGTCGGTGGATTCCACGCTGCTCTCCCTGGCCCAGAGTTTAACACATTGTCATTTAAGACAATAAAGGCCGTGTACTAAAGTGTTAGATTCTGTTATTATAATCCCTACGGCAAATCAGCATATCCCAAATCTAAAGTTGAGCCCGTGCCCCTTCCACATGTGTTCCTCTATGCATGTTTTCATGAACAATTAATAGAGGGGTAAGACGCCAGGGTGGTGTCACCAAGCATCTACAACACCTCCATGGTTGGATATTTCACCGTCAGAAGAAATTATCACCCACAAATAAAGCATAAAGGTTTTGAATTGCCTGCGGTGTAAGTTTATCGTTTCCATAACAATTAAATGTGAGCTTTATTTATTTATTTTTTTTCTTTCTCTTTCCTTTTTAACGATTTTTGACTTTGCAGAGACTTTCTGGCTTTGCCTACATTTGAAAATGTTGCTGCCTGCCACAATGTCTTGAAATATTGGCTGCTGAACTCACCTGAACTTGTGTGCATCAGTTCCATCCAAAAGTATCTACCACAGTGCAGGTCATGCAAGCACCAGGAAAGAACCAGTGCAATGCAGTTTTGCTCCCCTTCTACCCCCAGAATATGCATTACTGACACTTGCCAGTGCCATGCCCTTCTATGACAGAAACATTTGGCTTTACCAAATGCCCCTGTTTATGATGCCGCGTACACACAACCGTTTTTCATGACGAGAAAAATGCAATTTTTCTCGTCGTGTGTATGCTCGACGAGAAAAATTACGATTTTTTTTTTTAGAACCTGCTCTATTTTTTCTCATCGTATTTTACGTCGTGAAAAACTGTCGTGTGTACGCTTTTACGAGGGGGGAAAAAAACGCACATGCTCAGAAGCAAGTACTGAGACGGGAGCGCTTGTTCTGGTAAAACTAGCGTTCGTAATGGAGATAGCACATTCGTCACGCTGTAACAGACTGAAAAGCACGAAGACTGAAAAGCACGAAGACTGAAAAGCGCGAATCGTCTCTCACCAAACTTTTAGTAACACGCAGTAACACGAAATTAGCAAAAGCAGCCCAAAGGGTGGCGCCATCCGAACATAACTTCCCCTTTATAGTGCCGTCGTACGTGTTGTACATCACTGCGCTTTGCTCAAGCATTTTTTTCACGAATGTCTGTATGCAAGGCAGGCTTAAGAGGAATCACGACAAATCACGTTGAGAAAAACGTCCTTTTTTTGCATGACATAAATAACGGTCGTGTGTACACGGCATTAGATATATTGTGCTGAAGGAAGGTGAGATCACACCTACACACCTAAGTTCACAAACACTTTTGTGGAGTCCCTGTTTTTAAATGTGGTAGCTGCTATGGGACTAAAGCCTCGTACACACGACCGAGAAACTCGACGGGCGAAACACATCGTTTTGCTCGTCGAGTTCCTTGTTAGGCTGTTGAGGATCTCGGCGAGCCAAATTTCTCCATTGCCGTTGAGGAAAAAGAAGACATGTTCTCTTTTTGGCTCGACGAGATCCTAGACAGTTTCCTCGTCGAAAAGTGTACACACGACCGGTTTCCTCGGCAAAAAAAAATAAAAACAGCAAGTTTCTTGCAGGTTTTTGCCGAGAAACTCGGTCGTGTGTACGAGGCTTGAGACTACCAGCTGAATGAGAGTTAAAAGGAGTATAGTCAAAGCTCCTTTGGCCATACTTCTCCTGTGGATCACAGTTTTAGTTTTACCAGAACAAGCGCTTCCGTCTCATAACTTGCTTCTGAGCATGTGCGTTTTTTTCCCCCCTCGTAAAAGCGTACACACGAAAGTTTTTCACAAACGTAAAAAACGACGAGAAAAAATAGAGCAGGTTCTAAAAAAAAAAAATCAGGCATTTTTCTCGTCGAGCATACACACGACCGTTTTTGACGACCAATTTAAAAAAATTGCATTTTTCTCGTCATGAAAAACGGTTGTGTGTAGTACGCGGCATCATAAACAGGGGCATCTGGCAAAGCAAGTGTCAGTAATGCATATTCTGGGGGTAGAAGGGGAGAAAAACTGCATTGCACTGGTTCTTTCCTGGTGCTTGCATGACCTGCACTGTGCTAGATACTTTTGGATGGAACTAATACACAATAATGCTGGGACCCGCCCAGATGCCTGACCGTGCTGCTGAGAGCCTGAGTCGGCTCCTCCTGGCCCCCTCTGCTTTCTGAAGCTCTAGTGAGCACTGGAGGGGCAGAGCACAGAGCGGTAAATGGCAGTCACCGCTCTGTGCTCAGAGCAGACCCAAGAACTGAGCAGTAAGCAGTCTTAGATCGCTCAGTTCTCAGTGTAGAGGTGCGGGGAACAGCTGCAGCTCAGATTGATGCTGCAGCCATCTAGGTGAGTATGATTGTTCTATTAGCTCCACAGAGTGCTGCCTGAATGCACAGCAAGAGCTCCACTTCGGGCTCCCAGCCACAATGGAACTGAGTCTATTACCAACACAGATTCCGGGGTTATGACTCCACCCGCTCCCCCTGCTCAGTCATTCATAAAAAAAGTTGCAGCATCACCACATGGCTGTGTTTTATGAATGGCTAAATGTATTGTATTGCAGCTTACCAATTCTTAGAGTTATGGTTGCATTTGTTTTTCTCACTTCTATTTTCATCTGGTGATCCAGCCAGTTGTTTTTCAAAAGAACAAGTTATCCATCAGAATGTATCAGTTACAGGTATAAGACAAACCATTTACCACTGGCGGGTGCTTACAATGATTAACTTTTAGTTTTATGTAAAACCTTTATCCCAGGAGTGAGCTGGAGTTTGGCTTAAATTTGTTAGTGTATGTCAATCTGCTAGTACATCTAACAGTCCCCTCCCTGCCAGGTCAACAAGGCTGCTGTCTGCTGTGCCCCTGTGCGTCTTCATCCAGAGTGGGGGCACTCTAATACAAGAGGTATGTTACTGGCCAGATCACCAGGGGAAAACAAAGGAGAAAAAAGCCTAAAGCCCTGTACACACGGCCCAGATTCTCGTCAGGAAAAAGATTCCTGGCAAGATTCTCTTGCCGGCCGAATGTACACACACACCATTCAAAAGAACCGCTGTTCTTTTGAATGGCGCAAACGCAGTGACTTCATCGACTACGACGAGCATGCGCTTGTCACATTTGATGCCGTCGCCGCCATCTTGCTTCACCCTACCTATGCCTTGGAAGCTACCGCGCATGCGTTGAAGTAATTTCGAGCATGCGCGGGTTTCAATGGAGAGGTAAATATACACACGCTCGGGTTTCTCGGCAGGAAAACACTGCCGAGAATCTCATAACGAGAAAATAGAGAGCAGGTTCTCTATTTTTCTCGTCTAGATTCTGGGCAGGTTTCTTGACGAGAAACCTCAAAGCCTCGTAAACACGCTCGGTTTACTCGGCAGAAGTTTTCTTGCTGGTTCTTGCCGAGAAAACCATGCGTACGTACGAGGCTTAAGGCTCCATTCACACTTGTACGACTCCAAAGTTGTGCTGACTTTGGAGTGCAACTTTGGTGCAACTCTGACGCAACTTTGGATGGGTGCAACTTGGATAAGACTTTGACCAGTAATAATTGACAACTGTTGCATTGTATAACATTCAGGTACGACTGTCATGCAACTTCTGAGGGTTAACATTGAAGTTAGCATGAAAGTCAGACCAGGGTAATGCATGAACTACTTTTAAGTTGCGCATATACGAATGGGGAACAAATTGTCATGCAACTTTGATGTCCAAAGTTACATGACAAGTCGCACAAGTGTGAATGGAGCCTAAAAGAAGAAAATGAATGCAGTCGCCACATCTAAAGATAGGTAAGCGGCAATATATAATATTTTTGTTTTTGGATTTAATATTGCTTTGAAAAAAATATAGATTTTTGTACTTACCGTAAGATCAATTTCATGAAGTTCACTAACCACTTAAGGACCGCCTACTGCACATTTACGTCGGCAGAATGGCACGGCTGGGTACAGGCACGTACCTGTACGTTGCCTTTAGGAGCCCAGCCGTGGGTCGCGCGCGACCCGGTCTGAAGCTCCGCGTCCGCAGACCCAATCACCATCGGTGTCCCGCCCATCGGTCACAGGAGATGAAGAACGGGGAAAAACACACCTTCCCCGTTCTTCACTGTGGCAGTGACACTGATCGTCTGTTCCCTGATATAGGGAACGACGATCAGTGATGTCACGCCTACAGCCACACCCCCCTACAGTAAGAATCACTCCCTTAGGGCACACTTAACCCCTTAGCGCCACCTAGTGGTTAACCCCTTCACTGCTATTTTCACAGTAAACAGTGCATTTTTATAGCACTTTTCGCTGTGAAAATGACAATGGTCCCAAAAATGTGTCAAAGGTGTCTGATGTGTCCGCCATAATGTCGCAGTCACAAAAAAAAATCTCCGATCACCGCCACTAGTAGTAAAAAAAAAAAAATATTAATAAAAATGTCAGAAAACTATCCCCTATTTTGTAAACGCTATAAATTTTGCAAAAAACAATGGATAAACGCTTATTGCAATTTTTTTTACCAAAAATAGGTAGAAGAATACGTATCGGCCTAAACTGAGGGGAAAAAAAATATTTTTATATCTTTTTGGGGATATTTATTATAGCAAAAAGTAAAAAATATTGCATTTTTTTCCAAATTTTCACTCTATTTTTGTTTATAGCGCAAAAAATAAAAACCACAGAGGTGATCAAATACCACCAAAAGAAAGCTCTATTTGTGGGAAAAAAAGGACGCCAATTTTGATTGGGAGCCACGTCGCACGATAGCGCAATTGTCAGTTAAAGCGACGCAGTGTCGACTCGCAAAAAAGGGGCAAGGTCCTTAACCTGCATATTGGTCCGGGTCTTTAGTGGTTAAGGGACATGGGATTCATAGACAATTAGGTTTGTTTGGACACAGGCAATGCCTTAGGATGGCTTATGCCGCGTACACACGATCATTTTTCGGGTTGTAAAAAACTACGTTTTTCAGGCTCTAGAAAAAAAACTATGTTTTTTTCAACTTCATCATTAAAACGGAAAAGTAGAGGGGGCCAGGAGGAGCTGACTCAGGCTCTCAGCAGCACGGTCAGGCATCAGGACGGGTCCCAGCATTATTGTTAGGATCCCTCCAGAGCCTGGACCAGCTCTGTGACATCAGTCAGCAGCAGACTTTAGCCCACAGTGGGCAGAATATGAGTCACAGGAGTGCAAAAGTGCACTCCTGTAACTCACAGGAGAAGTATGGCCAAAGGAGCTTTGACTATACTTCTCCTTTTAACTCTCATTCAGCTGGTAGTCTCAGTCCCATAGCAGCTACCACATTTAAAAACAGGGATTCCACAAAAGTGTTTGTGAACTTAGGTGTGTAGGTGTCAAGGTCTCACCTTCCTTCAGCACAATATATCTAATGCTGCGTACACACGACCGTTATTCATGTCATGCAAAAAAACAATGTTTTTCTCAACGTGATTTGTCGCGATTCCTCTCAAGCCTGCCTTGCATACACACGTTCGTGAAAAAAATGCTCTAGCAAAGCGCGGTGACATACAACACGTACCACGGCACTATAAAGGGGAAGTTCCATGCGGATGGTGCCACCCTTGGGGCTGCTTTTGCTGATTTTGTGTTAGTAAAAGACGATTCGCGCTTTTCTGTCTGTTACAGCGTGATGAATGTGCTTACTCCATTACGAACTGTAGTTTTACCAGAATGAGTGCTTCTGTCTCATAACTTGCTTCTAAACATGCGCTGGGTTTTTTACATCGTTAAAGCCCCCACACGACCATTTTTTACAACCCGAAAAACGACATTGTTTAAAACTTCGTGAAAAAATAGAGCATGTCAAAAAAAAAAATGTTGTCGTTTTTCAGAACCCGAAAAAATGCTCTGAAGCCCACACACGATCGTTTTAAATTACATTTTTAAAAAACTTAGTTTTTTACAACCCGAAAAATTATCGTGTGTACGCGGCATTAGTGCTGAATGCAAAAAATTCTAAGCACAAGATCATAGACACAAAGGGGTGGGATGTGTGTCCCTCAAACTCCAATAAATGGATTTCACGGTAAGCATAAAAATCCAATTTTCTCTCTCTTTCATTGACGGACACAGGATTCAAGTCAATTAGGATGTCCAAGGCTGAAGGATAGGCAACTGTAACAAATACTAACAGGCCCACATAACAAAACAATGAAACCGGGGTCTGCTTGCAGTTCAAAGAGCCACCTGAGGGACCTTATGTCCGAAGTTGGCATTGGATGAAGCCTTAACATCCACTTAGTAGAACTTAGAGAATGTTTGAACAGAAGATCAGGTGGCAGACTTGCAAATCTGGGAAACAGTTGTTTGATGCCAAAAAGCACAAACAGATCTAGTATATCTGTGCCTTGACAGAAAAGGCGGGAAACCGACTCTTGAAACCACATGCTTGAATGATGGTGTGCCGGAACCACCTAGAGATGGTGGAACATAAGCTTGAAGGATAAATTGTTCAAGCTACAGCGAAATGGTGGAGTGAGATGCTAGTTCCCGTTTATGGGGACCACCAAGGATGACAAAGAGTAAGTCAGACTTTGGAATAAAAGCATTGGCGGGAAGGTAGACACAGCACAAACTACATCCAGACAATGAAAACATGGCCAACACAAACGGTTAAGGATAAATTCCAGGGCCCGGATTCACAAATGACTTACGACGGCGTATCTCCACGTACGCCGTCGTAAGTCTGAATGTGCGCCGTCATATCTTCGCACCTGATTCATAGAATCAGATACGCCTCACGGTTGCCAAGATACGAGCGGCGTAAGTCTCCTATGCCGTCGTATCTTGGGGTGCATATTTCCGCTGGCCGCTAGGGGTGATTCCGTATATTTCCGCGTTGAATATGCTAATGAGCTACATACGCCGATTCACGAACGTACTTGCGCCCGGCGTATTAAAATACGCTGTTTACGTAAGGCGTTTGACCGGCGTAACTTTACCCCTCATAAAGCAGGGGTAAGTCATGTTAGGTATGGACGTCGGAAAAGTCGGAACAGCGTCCTATTTTACGTTGTTTGCGTAAGTCGCCCGTGAACGGGGATGGGCGTAGGTTACGTTCACATCGACTAAACATTGAGCCGGCGTAAGTTAGGGAGAAAATTCAACGTGATACTGAGCATGCCCTGTTCGTAAGGTGCGTCATTTACGTGGGGTCACGATTCATTAGTCTAGTTTGAATTAGGCGGGCTTACGCTGGCCCATTTACGCTACGCCGCTGTAACATAGGGCGCAAGTTCCTTGTGAATACGGTACTCGCCTCTCTCAGTTACGGCAGCGTAGCGTATCTAGGATACGCTACGCCTGCACAAAGATACGCCCTCCTACGTGAATCTGTGCCCAGGTATGGATATTTTATACTTGGTTACATTGGTCCAGCTTGGACCAATGTAACTATGTGTATACTATACCTGGCTGATGCCCCTGGAGGCCGGAAGTCACTGAAGTAGGCACCATCACCCCAGTGGTCTCCATTTGCTTCTGGGTCCGGTGCTGAGAAGCTGGGTTGCTGCATTCTTAACTTAGGAAGTTACTGCTCAGTACGAGTGGCAGTCAGAGGATACATTGCATTTTCTGAATGAATGCAAAACATTCTCTTATTGGACAAGGTGGGGAGGCCAGGTGGTCACTTTACGCTGTCCACTTCGTCAAATCAGAGAACACTTTGCATTAATTCAGGAAATGCGAAGAACTATGGTAAAAGGGATTTCAATATATGGCTAAAACTAGTCACATATTACAAAAATCTGATCTTAGAGCTAAGCAGCCTGGGTGTCCTTGATGGACAACTTATAACAAAGTACAATGGACTCTGTTCTGCTAGGTCTGTTAGTGATAACTAAACTTTGAGAGGCAGCACATTTCTGAGATTCTCCACATAGAAGAACAAAAAAAAGGCATTAAAATGATCAGTTCACTTCGTGCTGGGCGAGTAGGCAGACTAAACACATAAACTGATTTTTGGCGCTGCTACTCACGTACCGCATGTATTCATGTGCCAACTGGCAATCACATCTGTAGGTGTGAAATTGGAAACTTCAACACAAATCTATACGCCACTGTTTCTGTGTCTGGGCTGTCAGAGAGTCACAATCAGAGTACAAATACCAGTTCCCCAATATCAGCTTCAACCATCAACCAATTCATTACTAGAGGTTGTTTACCACCTACAGACTAGATCCATTGTTACATTACACTCATTGATTCAGCAATAGTGTTGTCAATACTTACACACTTGTTACGTAGTTGATACATAAACTCTTTATAGCACCAACAAGACATTATTTTACTGAAGTTTACTTTTAAATATTTTCATTTTCTATGTACAGTATATCACAGGCATATGTGTGAAAGAGAGAAACACATACATTTTCAATTTTTGACATGGACATTTTAAAATAACAAATGTTACTGTAGATACAATGGCCTCATTCACACGGGTGTACTTAAAGTGGCGTTCCACCCAGGGTTTTTTTTTTAGCCCAAAAATCATTAAAAAAAATAGAAGAAAAAAAAATATTTATACTCACCCGAAATACCTGTTGCTATGCGGAAGTCCGTAATCTACCTCTTCCGTAGCCGCGGTTCGTCTTCTTTTTCATCTTCTCCTAGTGAATAGGGAGCGCTGCTTTCTGGGAACTGTGTGTTCCCAGAGAGCAGCCGCCCATTCACAAGTCGGCGCGAGACTTGCGCATGTGCAGTAGGTAATGGGCAGGGAAGCCCTAAGGCTTCATTGCCTGTTTCCCTTAGTGTGAATGGCGGTGCGGGACCTGCACCAATCGAGGGATCGGCATTGGGGGGCCATCAGCGCAGGCAAGTAGGACTACACTGTTAGTAGCTGCTGACTTTTAAAAAAAAAAAAAAATTGCGGGTGGAATCCCGCTTTAAGTGTATGCCTGAGCGTGGGCCATGTATGCCTGCAGTGGGATGCACAGGTGTTCTGTCTATCTCTGTGCAGGCAGCAGTGGCGGCTCGTGGGATTTTCTTCTGGAGGGGGCAGAAAACAACCAGCACTACCCCCCTCCTGGGCAGCGCGACACTGATGCATCCCCCCCCCTGCACCAGGGGTGGAAACGGGACTTGCGGCAATGTCAGCCAGCTAACCCCCCCAGGTCCGTCACTTACTATGCAACGGGTGGGCTGGCTGTGTCCTCCAGGCAGCGGCAGGTCCGGCTCCAGTGTCTCCTCTTCCACAATGATAGGCATCCAATAGGATCTCCTGGCGCTTTGGTCAATTGGGAAACAGGTCTCATTGACCTGCCTCCTGATTGGCAGGGAGGCACTGTAGTGTGAAAACAGTGAAAATTCATTCGTATAGTCACACAATTGGGTGGGATCAGGGTGCACTCTCTGTGTCCCGAGCCCACCCTATTTTGAAGCCTATTAGAGACTCTGGCTCTAATCAGGTGCTTAAAAAAAAAAAACAATACCCTGCCCACCCCCACCATAGGAAGCCATGTGTCCGGCATCCTGAAAGGGGCTGGGCACATGGATAGGGAGGGGCGACACCCGTGTGCCCACAATGCACAGGCCACCACTGGCAGACAGCCTCATTCATGTCAGTTGGGAAGCAGCAACTGTACATGCACAGCCGCTGCTCCCAATTTGACGGCTGTGTGGACACATGCAGGGTTGGCACACGGCTGTCAAATTTGGTGCAGCGGCTGTGTCCATTCAGTTGCTGTTTCCCAACTGACATGAATAAGCCTACCTGCACAGGGATGCACAGAAGCCCCCCTGGCAGCCCAGTGTATACAGCTGCCAGCAACTGAACCACAAAAAGTTAATTTCCGAATAAGATTAGAAAGCCACTACAGGTCTTAGGTCATTAAAGGGTAAATATAACTGCACCCCATGGAGGGAATCAAACAGGCCCAGAGCCAGGTCTGACACATACTGTTCTATGACTTAGCTATGTAGATCATCAAGCCATACTCACAATAAATTGTACGACATCCTCGGGCCTGTGTCTAGCCGATTTGAAAGCAGGTAGTGTAGTGACTACAATAATCTGATACTCGACATGTCCGGTCATCATCTTCCCACGAATCTCCTGGTATTCTGGAACCCACATGTCAAGGCCTGTGTATGCATTCTGGATCTGCCTGGGAAAAGTCAATATGACACCACTGTAAGGATTTGGGGTTGGTTATTATCATTTATTTAGCACTTGTATCAACGTTATCATCTGATATATTTTTTTGGTATACGTTATTGATCACTCTCTAATTAGCTTAGTTTAATTATTTTTGCGCTCATCATTTTCCTTTATTTAAGGATTTGGGGTTACCACTGCTTATCAAAGAACTAGTAAATGGTGGAACCCAGATAAGTTGTAAGTTGTGAGAGCAGATATATGCGTAATATAAATAAATAAATATATATATATATATATATATATATATATATATATATATATATATACACACACACACATTGTATATATATATATATATATATATATATATATATATATATATATATACATACATATAGACACAGACACACATACACATATTAATAATGTGGAACTTTACATTTCAGATATCACAACCATATGTAGTATCAATACATGGAAAATGAATTAAAATGTATATGCAATATTTTATTTGGTATCGTAAAGTGATTGTAAAGTCTTGCTTTAAAAAAAAATAAAAAAATAACAAACATGTTATACTTATTTACTTACCTCCTCTGTGCAGTTGGTTTTGCATAGAGCAGCTCAGATCCTCCTCTTCTCAGGTCCCTCGTTGCTGCTCCTGGACCAGCAGCTGGCTATGTGGGCACCCGAGCTGAGTTAGAGCTCTGTGTATCCATTCAGACCCGGCCCCCTCTCTCCCATGATTGGCTAACTAACATACAGCAACGTACGGCAACGTATAGGCATGTTAATAGTAAGGGTCCTTTCACATGGAGCGCACCGTTTTTGTGTCCGCAAAAGCTCAGCGGGGATCATCCGTCATCCCCGCTGAGCTGTCGGCGGATAGGGCGGTCCCCGCACACAGTGCAGAGACCGCCCTGTCTCTGCTCCGCTCTCCCCTATGGGGAATCGGATGCAGACGGACCGTCTGTCCATCTGATCTGTTCCGCCGGACGGAAGAAAAATAGGTTTTCTTCCGTTCGCAAAAGCGGATCCTGACGGACGCGGATGGTCGCGGACGTTAGCGGATGCTCCATCCGCTAACGGACACGATTCCATAGGGATACATTACAAGTCCGTAAACGGACTTGTAATAAACGGACGAGCGTAGCGGACATGTGAAAGGGGCCTAAAGGAGAACTCCTGCGCTGTCAGTATTCTTATTCTTTTATCAATAAATGTGCCCTGTGTTACGGGATTACGAGATGTGGTTTCCCTCTTTTTCCTATTGCTCTGCCACTTTCTGAGTAACGTATTGCTGCAAGTGTGAGACGAGGAAAGACAAGAAAGGACACACAAGAGTTTGTTACGAACTCGGCGCTCAGAGATAAGCCCAACATTTTTATTGATCTGAGTGAGTGCATTGGTGAATTACCTACCTTCACCATCTATTGGGTTACAGAGTTACACTATTACTCCTCTGTTGTCTCTCCACATGTGATTACCCGGGATCGGGTCTCCGAGCTGAACTCCAGGCTACTGTTGTGTACTTATGTGAGGATTATCAGGCTGTCCGTCTAAGGCCCCTTTCACACTGGGGCGGGAGGCGTGGTGGCGGTATAGCGCCGCTAAAAATATACCGTCGGAATTGCTGCGGGATTCGCCCGCTAGCGGTGCGGTATTAACCCCCGCTAGCGGCCGATAAAGGATTAATACTGCCCGCAATGCACCTCTGCAGAGGCGCATTGCGGACAGTTTTGCCGCGGTTTCCCATTGTTTTAAATGGGATGGGGAGGTGAAGGAGCGGTATACACGCCGCTCCTCTCACCGCTCCAAAGATGCTGCTGGCAGGAGATATTTTTCTCTCCCGCCAGCGCATCGCCTCAGTGTGAAAGCCCTCCTGCAGTGTAGGAGTTTTTCAGGCGGTATAGCAGCCCTATTTTTAGCGCTGTACCGCCTGAAAAACTCCTCAGTGTGAAAGGGGTCTAACAGCTGTGAGGTGAGCGGCTAAGAATCACAGGAGGTGTTTGCACACTGAAGTTATCTATTCCTCAACACCTGGCTCTGGGATCACTATCTAGAGCAGTGGTTCTCAACTCCGGTCCTCGGGACCCACTAACAGGTCACGTTTTCAAAATAACTGAAATTAACTGAAACGTTCTCCTCAAGGTAATATTTAAAATCTGGCCTGTAAGTATCTAGAGACTCTTTCTAGGATTTCACTCTTACCTCATTTACATTGCCCTTTGCACGCGAGTGCTCTCTATGCCAATTTTGTTTGGCTCGTATATATTCATTTATATATTTATCCATTTGCTAAGTTTTACATATAGTGTCACTGTGTTTTATTTTTGTTTTGATGTCTTTTGTTTTACGTATTTTTTCATATATTTTTTGAATATTAGATGCATCTTGAGCAACTATTGTTCATAATATTAGGCTCACTTTATCATAGACTTTTTTGAGTTTTGTGTACCTAGTGTGTTCAACAGTTACACTGCCCCCCCCCTCCCCGTTTTTTTTATTACACAGTACAGGTATGTTGTTTCGCACAGCTGGGCCACCCTGCTGCAGTAAATGTGGTAAAAGAGGTTAAAGTGATATTAAAGTATTATTTTTTTTTTTAAATAACATGTTATGCTTACCTGCTCTGTGTAATGGCTTTGCACAGAGCAGCCCAGGTCCCTCCTCTTCTCAGGTCCCTTTCCAACACATACAGGTAAGATTCAGACGTCTGCCAAGTATTTGTGATATAGCCGAGCCCTGTGGCACATCTACACAGTCACCGTAAAATCCCTCACATGCGTGCAGACATACCAAGGGCAACAGCAAAAGTCTGCAGAATCTTGGAGCCCTGGGTAACACTCTCCCTGAAATAAATAAAAAAAATAAACCCCAGGAGGCAGCGGGCCCGGCCTAGGCCAGAAAGCAGGAAGTGCTGCCCTGCAGCACAAGAAGGAGATTACACTATGCAAATAATAGTGAAAATGTTCCCATTTTGATAGAGGAAAAATAATTAAAAAAAAGAAAAGGTTGCTGTTCTTTTATTAACAAAGGACTTTGGCAATCTTGTGTAGCACTGACCCCCGAAGGAGCTGCTGGTTTAATTTGGGCCTGCACTCTACCAATAAACCCCACTAACTTGGCTCAATCCCCTTGGCACAGCTGTGATGCAATGCAATACAATACAATGTAAGACAATACAAAATACCTGTATTATAACCCCAGGATCCACTGACTGCACTTGGAGTGAAAGAAACAGTATGCCACAACAACTGGATACTTAACCAGAGATATATTTTACTGTGAAATATGCAAATAAGTGATTACAGTAATTGTGCTGTCATCCCAACGTAAGACGACAGCACAATTGATTTAAACATATGCTATTTGAAAACAGTATACATAAACATTTTATACCTGGGAGCTCCCCCTACTTTATTAGCTATGCGTGAGATCTCACTTAAAGTACTTGGTCTTGGATCTTCTTTTCTTCGCTAGCTAAAGTGATTTGTAATCCACAGTTTTGAAGAGTCAAATTGAGGTGAAAATGCTCCTGGTGTAACTGCAACAACTATTTAAAAAATCGCTTGAAACGTCAAATTAGATAGGCCTCAAACCTTCTCAGTGTCAGTTTGTCTGCTCCTCTGTTTAACTATAAATCCCAGTGAGGCCTGTATATGAGTCTAACTGCGTGTAAACTTAGCAAACTGTGGGTCATGACCCGCTCACCCACTGGATCGGAGCTCCGGGTAGTAACTTTTGTTCAGGGTCCTATGACTGCAACTTGTTTCTCCGTCAGCTCCGTTCAGCTCCGCTGGATGGATCCGGTTCTCCGATGCTCGGATGAGTGTCTCTTGGTCTCTGCAATCCGGCCACTGTCCTCTAGCTCTCTGAGCTCAGCCTTGGCTCCCTAGCAGCTCGGCATCAGCATCCAGCAGCCTTTGTTTACACTCCTGTCTCCCCTTGTCTCCAAGGCAACCCAAAATCCTCAACCAAACATCTCTCTGCATTACCAGTATTTGGGTCTCTCCTTGTCTCCAAGGCAACCAAAATACTAAACAAAACATCTCTCTGCATTACCAGTATTTGGTCACTAGATGGCTCCAAATACTTAAACATAGCAATGTCCATAGACGTTGTATTAAAGTATGCAAACATCAATATACAAGAATGTCAGCGCTACACACTCCCCCTACTTTATCTCTTTGGTCCTCCAAAGAGGTTCAAATTGCTAACTCTATTCTGCATTTTAGCCTCTATACGGTCATACAATACAGACAGAGGAGCTTCCCACCAATTGTCATATGATGGGGAGCTATCCTGTGCACTCACAGCTGATACTACTGTGTCTGGTACAGATGTGCCAAGGGGTGAGGTGGGGTTGTCCCTTACTGAATCAAAAGTAGAGGGACCAGACAGTTCAAGGTTTCTTTTGCTGACAAACTGAGATGCTTCAGAGCATTCCCCCAATGTATCATAAGTCAGTCTGCGTGGTGGACGAATGTCTCTCTTTGCTCTTTGCACTTTCGGGGTATCCATTCCTTTTTGACAAATGTCGTCATCCCTCCTCTCAGTGACTAAAAATGGAGAGTAAATAAGAGTACTGGGCTCTTCTGCAAGATGAGTTGCCGGCACAAATTCTGGGGCCTCTGCCCTGAGAGTTCCGTTATTATCCTCCTCTACTTCTGAAGAGATATCAGCATCTGTTTCTGAAGTTTCCGGAGGCCACAGCCAACTTATCTCCACTTCCTCTTCTTCATCTGTAGAGGGTGCAAGCTGAGATCTGGTTATTGGCCTACACACATCGGTGGATGTGGATGGGAATTCCTCCTCTGTGCTTATCCTGACTGCCTCAGTGAGAGGTAAAAGGTGATTTCGATGCCAGGTTTTTATTGGCCCAGTGTTTCCTTCTGGCTTGATTTCATACACTGGGAGCCCTGGAAGCTTCCTACACACAACATAAGGCTGTGATCTCCAACGATCAGCCAACTTATGCTTGCCTGGGATGCCTAGATTCCTCAGCAAAACCCGGTCACCTGGTTGAAGATCCTGAACTCTTACTTTCAGGTCAAAGTTTCTCTTGTTCCTGTTGACTCTGGAGTTCGAGGTGGCTTGAGCCTGTTCGTAAGCTATCTTCAGGCTCCTCCGCAGCCTGTCCACATACCCTCTATGGGAGGTCTCTGATGTGTGATCCAAGGAGGAACCAAAAGCCAGGTCCACTGGTAATCGGGCTTCACGGCCGAACATCAATCTGTAAGGTGAATACCCAGTGGCGTCACTTTTGGTACTGTTGTAGGCATGAACCAGTGCAGTAATGTGTTTACTCCAATGGGGTTTCTGTTCTGCAGTCAACGTCCCCAACATATTCAGGAGAGTCCTGTTGAACCTTTCCGGTTGAGGGTCCCCTTGTGGGTGATAAGGAGTAGTCCTGGACTTTTGTATGCCTAGTAGATCCAACAGTCTTTTTATTAATTTGCTCTCAAAGTCCCTTCCTTGGTCCGAATGTATCCGTTGAGGTAAGCCATAATGGACAAAGAACTTTTCCACGAGAGTCTTTGCTACTGTGGTTGCTTGCTGGTCTCTAGTAGGAAATGCTTGGGCATAACGGGTAAAGTGATCTGTTACCACCAAGATGTCCCCCTGCCCACTCAGATCGGATTCCAAACAAAGAAAGTCTATGCAGACCAGGTCCATTGGTCCCTGGCTCTCCAAATGGCCCATTGGGGCAGCCCTCTGGGGCAATGTCTTTCGTTGTATACACCTGAGGCAGGAATGACAGTAACTCTCCACTTCTTTCCTCATGTGAGGCCAGTAGAACCTGTCCCTTACTAGTTGGAAAGTCCTCTCGGCTCCCAAATGACCATGATGATCGTGTAAAGCAATCAGTACCCTCTCTCTGTACTTTTCCGGCAGGAGCAGCTGCCACTTTGCTTCTGGATCATCAGAGGGGCCCCTTCGGTAGACCACCCCTTGTTGCAACTGCAACCGATCCCATTCTTTCAGTATCAGCCGGGCTTCCTTCTTGGGGCTCTTCTGCAGCACATCAGACTGTTGATGTTCCAATGCCTTCAGCACCAGCCCACACAGTGGATCTTCCTCCTGATCTCTCCTGAGATCCTTTCTGGATAGCTTGGGGAGACCCTCTTGTACAACCTGGGAGACGTTGCAATAGCACCTGGGTACTCCCGCTGAGGATACTCCCACTTCTTCAGCTCTGGCCCCACCTCTCCCGTGTAGACTTGTCCCTTCACAAAGGGCTCTTACCCCCTCTGGACTAAGTTGAGTCCAGTCTTCTGATTGATTTCGGGGGTCATGAGGCCTTCTTGATAGAGCATCCGCATCTCGATTACCAACCCCTGGTCTGTACTTCAGGCTGAAGGTAAATGCCGAGAGAGCAGCTAGCCACCTGTGACCGGTGGCGTCCAGCTTTGCAGTGGTGAGCAGGTATGTGAGGGGGTTGTTGTCCGTCTTTACCACGAATTCAGCCCCGTAAAGGTAATCCTTCAACTTGTCTACCACTGCCCACTTCAGAGCCAGAAATTCAAGCTTGTGAGTCGGATAGTTTCTTTCGGCAGGAATCAAACTTCTGCTCACATAGGCGATCGGCCGCAGTTGCCCTTCATGCTCTTGATAGAGCACTCCTCCCAGTCCGTCACGGCTGGCATCCACATGCAACTCGTATGGTTTGGCAGGGTCTGCATAGGCCAAAACCGGAGCAGTGGTAAGGCTCCACTTCAATTGTCTGAAGGCTTCCTCACATCCTGGAGTCCACTGGTCCTGGATGGACTCTTTCTTCCTTCTGGGCCCTTCTTTTGGCTTCCTTGACTGATCTGGGCTTACACTAACTTCTTCCTGTTTCTTCAGGAGCTCAGTGAGTGGGTGGGCTATTTTAGCGAACCCCTCCACAAACCTTCTGTAGTACGAACAGAAGCCTAAGAATGACCTGAGTTCAGTCACGTTGGTGGGCCTTGGCCAAGAAGTGACAGCTTCTAACTTCTTGGGATCGGTTGCCACTCCCTCTTCAGACACAATGTGTCCCAGGTAATTCACTGAGGGCTGGTAGAACTGGCATTTTTCCATAGAGAGCTTCAGACCTTCATCATGAAGTCTCTTCAGGACCTTCTCCAGGCGTTCTTCGTGCTCTTCCAATGTTCTTCCAAATACTATGACGTCATCCAGGTAAACTAGTACTTCAAGTAGGTTCATGTCACCCACTGTCTTTTCCATCAACCTCTGGAACGTTGCTGGGGCCCCAGACAGGCCTTGCGGCATCCGGTTGAACTCAAAGAATCCGACTGGGGTGATAAAAGCGGTCTTCTCTTTGTCTTCAGGGCACATGGGGATCTGATAATACCCACTCTTTAAGTCCAGCACACTGAACCACTTCGCTCCCGACAGGCTCTGCAGAGCATCCTCTATCCGAGGTGTGGTGTACTGGTCAGGAATGGTCCTCCGGTTCAGGGTCCTGTAATCGATACATAGGCGTAGGGACCCGTTCTTCTTCCTGACCACCACTATTGGGGAGGCATAAGGACTCCTGGACTCCTGGATAATGCCAGTCCTCTTGAGTTCAGCCAGTTGTTCCCTCAAATCTTCCAGATCTCCCAATGGGATTCGCCTAACCCTTTCACGAAACGGCTTGTCTTCCTCCAGTCGAATTCGGTGGGTGGCACTCTTTGCCAAACCCACATCAAATTCACTTTTTGAGAAAGCTGCCCTCCATCTCAGAAGTTGGGCTTTAGCTCTTTCTCTCCATGCAGGAGTAAGAGGCGTATTCTTTGGGCAGAATTCTTCTACATGGATTTCTGCTGCTGGTGCTTCCGTCGAACCACATGCTGCAACTGGAGTTGCTGGGCTGACCTGTCCTAACAGTAGTCTGGCTGGCACCCTCACTGGCACAGCTGCTGTGTTGCGGACACTGACTGGAACTTTGCCGTGAGTCCTCTTCAATGCCCTGGTGGGCAATACTTCAGGGATAAGTTCTAACCCCCTTTTTTCTTCCTGGCATGTATTTTCAAGGACAATAAAAGGACCTGGTTTTTTCCAGCTTAACTTGACGAAGGCTCTCAGGCAGACTACTTCACCCGGCTGGACTAACCTCTTTTCCCTATCCAGGAGCCAGATTTTCCCCACTCCCTCTTCAGGAGCCTCTTCCTCCTGTCTAAGGTCTCGGTATGTCTGGGCCAACATTGGATGTATTTTAGTGGGGAGGGTCCCCGTCTGCAGCACAAGCGGTGCAAGTAGCCTCCTCACTAAGTCAGTGTTCGTCCCAATGATGAGGGAATTTTTGTCAGCCCCTGGGGGACGAGGGCACACTATGGCCAAGGTGTCTAAAGTCTCAGCCTCTCCTGCTGTACTTGGGTCAAAGGTGAGTCTGACCGGCAGGTAACCATCATATGGGAAGTTCTGAGTGCCTAATCCCCATATCTCTAGTTCCTCCAATTTCTGTAACGGCAGGTGCTTGAGATGTCTGTTATAGAAATCCCTGTAGAGCAAGGTTACTTGGGCTCCAGTGTCCAGCAGGGCTTTCGTATAAATCCCCTCTACTTGGATGGGGACAATTGGGGAGGGTCCCACTAGCTTGGGGGGAAATCCACTGATTGCAGTACCTTTGACCTGCCTGGTGGCTTGTACCTTCGCCTTTGGTTTTGGGGGTCTCTCTTTTTTCCGTCCTGGCTTGTTGGTGACCCCAGTGGTCAGGGGCATATGAGTCGGTGTGGAGTTCGCTATTGCAACCGGGCGCCCAGTTGACTCCTTCACTGGGGCCCTCTGAAGTTTTCCCCCGGTTGTTTGGATTTTGTTTCAGTTACTGGGCTTGGGCACACTCGCCTGAGATGTCCTACTCCTCCACATTTAAAGCAGACTCTCTGTGTTTGTTTCATAGGGCAGTTAATGGTAGGAGTCTCCGGAGCCTTGAGTGGCGGGACTTCTTCTGTCTGGGGTTTCACCAGACGAGTCATCAACATGGTCATCATCTCCAGTATTTCTTTCTGGGTCTGGAACAGCTTCTCCAGTCCAGTCTGACCTACGGTTAGGTGGTGAATAGGTGAAAGCCATGATCCCTGTTCAACGTTTGCTGCCAGTACATTAAGTTCCTGAGTGTCTGAGGGGACACCTATCTGCTGTATTTTAGCACTTGTGGTGCTAGGAGGTTGAAGTTTCCTCTGTTTTTGGTCCCTCTCAATCTCCATCTTATCCGCTTCATTCACTTTCTCAATGAGGACCTCATCCGGAGTTGAGGGATCTTCCAAATACTGCTTCAGTTGTAGCTTGATATAGTCACTCCTCAATCCCGTAGTCACAGATCTCCTAAATTTCGTCTTAACTAGCTCGGCTCCAAAATGCTCTCCATTTCCTTCTTCCTTTGATGTGAACAGCAGGCGGTCCTTGAGCTCAATGGCCCGAAATAGGAAGTTCTGAGGAGTCTCTCTACTATCCTGTGTCATATTTATCAGTCGATGAAACAGCTCAGGGGCATCTTCCTCCTCATAATAGCTTTTCAGTATCCTCTTTAGCTGGTTCAAGGTCAATCCACACTTCCTTTCCAACATGCCCCTAACACTTGAAGCTGGGCTGATGGCATGGATTACAGCCTCTCTAATTTCCGATTCCAGATATCCTTTCTGTAGCCCCAACTCTATTTGGTGTAGGAGGCTGGTGTAGGACAGTTTGTCCTTCTGCCCTCTTTCTCCTATCTGGCCGTCAATGTGGAAATCCTTCCGGATGGTTACTTCCTGCAAGCGGCCCTGGGTGCGTTTCTTCAGTACCTTCCCAGTGTTGGACGTTATCTGGCCATCTTTCTGGTCCTCCAAAACGACACGTAACCCATTAATGCGTTCAGCTATCATACTGGAGGTCTCCTGAAACCTCTCCTGTATGTTACAGTACTGTCGCTTCAGATCAGCCAGCTGTCGTTCTGCCAGTGATTTAACAGCAGCCTCTGCTTTCCTGTCTAAAGGTTCTAACTGCTTTTGACTGGGAGAGCGCCCTTCATGTTTGCTGGGGTGTGTCAGGTGGAACTCTGTCTTTTCGGACAATTTTATACTGGCACCGTGGAAGTTTTCAGGGACATCCCGTCCCCACTCTATCAGTGCATAGGTGCAGTCGGTCCCAGGATCAGGTTTCACTGCGACCACATAAGCCTTTCTGTCCAGGGACAATGCTTGTACCACCTCTTTAATTTGTTTCTTTCCCCAGTCGCTCCCTGGAAGTTCAATGGCCACGCTCGCTTCTGAGCGTGTCCCTTCTGCTTCGCACCATTGGACTACTTTGATGGGGTCCATGGTAGCGTGAAGGGGCGGGCTTGCTTGTAGAGTGACAGGAATCCCGGACGAGCCCCCACGTGTAGCACTGACCCCCGAAGGAGCTGCTGGTTTAATTTGGGCCTGCACTCTACCAATAAACCCCACTAACTTGGCTCAATCCCCTTGGCACAGCTGTGATGCAATGCAATACAATACAATGTAAGACAATACAAAATACCTGTATTATAACCCCAGGATCCACTGACTGCACTTGGAGTGAAAGAAACAGTATGCCACAACAACTGGATACTTAACCAGAGATATATTTTACTGTGAAATATGCAAATAAGTGATTACAGTAATTGTGCTGTCATCCCAACGTAAGACGACAGCACAATTGATTTAAACATATGCTATTTGAAAACAGTATACATAAACATTTTATACCTGGGAGCTCCCCCTACTTTATTAGCTATGCGTGAGATCTCACTTAAAGTACTTGGTCTTGGATCTTCTTTTCTTCGCTAGCTAAAGTGATTTGTAATCCACAGTTTTGAAGAGTCAAATTGAGGTGAAAATGCTCCTGGTGTAACTGCAACAACTATTTAAAAAATCGCTTGAAACGTCAAATTAGATAGGCCTCAAACCTTCTCAGTGTCAGTTTGTCTGCTCCTCTGTTTAACTATAAATCCCAGTGAGGCCTGTATATGAGTCTAACTGCGTGTAAACTTAGCAAACTGTGGGTCATGACCCGCTCACCCACTGGATCGGAGCTCCGGGTAGTAACTTTTGTTCAGGGTCCTATGACTGCAACTTGTTTCTCCGTCAGCTCCGTTCAGCTCCGCTGGATGGATCCGGTTCTCCGATGCTCGGATGAGTGTCTCTTGGTCTCTGCAATCCGGCCACTGTCCTCTAGCTCTCTGAGCTCAGCCTTGGCTCCCTAGCAGCTCGGCATCAGCATCCAGCAGCCTTTGTTTACACTCCTGTCTCCCCTTGTCTCCAAGGCAACCCAAAATCCTCAACCAAACATCTCTCTGCATTACCAGTATTTGGGTCTCTCCTTGTCTCCAAGGCAACCAAAATACTAAACAAAACATCTCTCTGCATTACCAGTATTTGGTCACTAGATGGCTCCAAATACTTAAACATAGCAATGTCCATAGACGTTGTATTAAAGTATGCAAACATCAATATACAAGAATGTCAGCGCTACACTTGTATCATTTCTATATTCCACAAAACTCCTAAACACAGCAATGAAAACCTCCAGGCATTTTTTTTAACAACAACAGTAAATACTTTGTGACAAATGAAATTCCACGTTGGTAAAACACCAGGGAAGGGTTAGAAGAGAACAGATTGTGTTATCCATACTAGTAAAGCAGCCATTCTCAGCCAGGGTTAAACTCTAGAGTTCCTTCAGGAATGGCTAGGGGTTCCTGCATAATACCAGGGCCAATGCCAAGGGGGCACATTCTCCCACTTGTCACCAACATAAAGGGTATTTTCTAAATGAGCCCCAATGAGGTTCTCTTAAGTTTCCCTGAGATCTGAAAAATATTTTGAGGGTTCCTTTGGGGTTAAAAGGTTGGGAAAGGCAGTAATAAAGCATACCCGCTGTGGAATTGTACAAGTACTGCAATGACCATATCCTGCAACATCTTTTTTATTAACCACTTTAGCCCCGGGCCTGTTTTTCAGAGTCGGTGTTTACGAGACAAAACCATTTTTTTTGCTAGAAAATTACTTAAAACCCCCAAACATTATATATTTTTTTTTTCTAACACCCTAGAGAATAAAATGGAAGTCATTGCAATACTTTTTGTCACACCGTATTTGCGCAGCGGTCTTACAAGCGCACTTTTTTTGGAAAAAAATCACTTTTTTAAATGAAAAAATAAGACAACAATAAATTTGGCCCAATTTTTTTATATATTGTGAAAGATAATGTTACGCCGAGTAAAATGATACCCAACATGTCACGCTTAAAAATTGCGCCCGCTCGTGGCATGGCGTCAAACTTTTACCCTTAAAAATCTTGATAGGCGACGTTTAAAAAATTCTACAGGTTGCATTTTTTGAGTTACAGAGTAGGCCTAAGGCTAAAATTATTGCTCTCGCTCTAACGATCGCGGCGATACCTCACTTGTGTGGTTTGAATACCGTTTTCATATGTCGGCGCTACTCGCGTATACGTTCGCTTCTACGCGCGAGCTCGTCGGGACGGGGCGCTTTAAAAAAATTTTTTTTGCTTTTCAAATTTATTTTTATTTATTTTAGAATTTTTAACACTGAAAAAAAAAAAAAAAAAAAAAAAAATAGCACTTTTATTCCTATTACAAGGAATGTAAACATCCCTTGTAATAGAAAAAAGCATGACAGGTCCTCTTAAATATAAGATCTGGGGTCAAAAAGACCTCAGATCTCATATTTGGGCTTAAATGCAAAAAAAAAAAAAAATTTGGAAATGTCATTTTTTCAAATGACAAAAAAAAAAATGTTTCTTTAAGACGCTGGGCGGGACTGACGTTTTGACGTCACTTCCACCCAGCGGAGCTATGGGGACGGGCGAAGGAGATTTTTCCTTCCGTCTCGTCCCCGCTCAGCTGCCGGATGGTCGCGATCTCCTCCGCCGCTACCGACGGCTCCGGTAAGCGGCGGAGGGCGCGGGAGAGCGGCGGGAGGGGGGGGGGGCCCCTCTCCCGCCACCGATAACGGCGAATTCGCCGCGGAGACCGCCATTATCGTTAACACGGCCGCCCACAGAAGAGATGAATATCTCGATTGTGGCAGCAGCTGCTACCGTTACCGAGATATTCATCTCTAAAGTGAGGACGTATAACGACGGTGGGCGGTCGGCAAGTGGTTAATACCAAACCATTTAGTAAGGTTCCTACTCTTCCCCTTTTTTAGCCCATAAACAGAACAATAAATTAAGTTAGTCTTTTGGACAATCGTTTAACAACCAAAAGACTTATTTGGTGTACATAGTTACAAATAGGCGAGCCGCGATGATGTCACTCTTGCGCATGTGCACGGGAGTCACGGCTGCGGCACAGCGCTTTGTATTGACAGCACATTCAACCTCCTCTTCTTGGGCCAATCGCCAGGGCTTCTGGCTCCTCCTCTCTGGCAAGTGCCCCCATAGGTAGGAGCTTCCAATGGGGGCACTCGTGTGAACTCACTCCTGAGCCCTGTTGCTCGTGTCTATAGACACAGAAAACGGGGATCAATCCCACCCCCGCTTCACTGGCTTTGAATAACAGCAGCGAGCCAATGCTATAGCAAAGCCTTTGAGAGCGTGAATTGAGAGGAGAGAGCCACTACAGACAGATACAACATACAGACAGAGCATATCCCGGGTAGCGGAACCACAGAGCGTATCAAGGGGAGCGACACCTCGGAGCGTATCCCGGGTAGCGGCACCTCGGAGCGTACCCCGGGTAGCGGCACCTCGGAGCGTATCCCGGGTAGCGGCACCTCGGAGCGTATCCCGGGTAGCGGCACCACAGAGCGTATCCCGGGTAGCGGCACCTCGGAGCTTATCCCGGGTAGCGGCACCTCGGAGCGTATCCCGGGTAGCGGCACCTCGGAGCGTATCCCGGGTAGCGGCACCTCGGAGCGTATCCCGGGTAGCGGCACCACAGAGCGTATCCCGGGTAGCGGCACCTCGGAGCTTATCCCGGGTAGCGGCACCTCGGAGCGTATCCCGGGTAGTGACACCTCGGAGCGTATCCCAGGTAGCGGCATGTCGGAGCGTATCCCGGGTAGCGGCATCTCAGAGCGTATCCCGGGTAGCGGCACCTCAGAGCGTATCCCGGGTAGCGGCACCTCAGAGCGTATCCCGGGTAGCGGCACCTCAGAGCGTATCCCGGGTAGCGGCACCTCAGAGCGTATCCCGGGTAGCGGCACCTCAGAGCGTATCCCGGGTAGCGGCACCTCAGAGCGTATCCCGGGTAGCGGCACCTCAGAGCGTATCCCAGGTAGCGGCACCTCAGAGCGTATCCCAGGTAGCAACACCTCGGAGCGTATCCCGGGTAGCGACACCTCGGAGCGTATCCCGGGTAGCGACACCTCGGAGCGTATCCCGGGTAGCGATACCTCGGAAATTATCCCGGGTAGCACCCCGCGGAGCGTATCCAGGTTAGCGGCACCTTCGGAGCATATGCCGGGTAGCGGCACCTCGAAGCGTATCCAGGTTAGCGGCAACTCGGAGCATATGCCGGGTAGCAGCACCTCGGAGCGTATCCTGGGTAGTGACACCTCGGAGCGTATCCCGGGTAGCGGCATGTCGGAGCGTATCCCGAGTAGCGGCATCTCAGAGCGTATCCCGGGTAGCGGCACCTCAGAGCGTATCCCGGGTAGCGGCACCTCAGAGCGTATCCCGGGTAGCGGCACCTCAGAGCGTATCCCAGGTAGCAACACCTCGGAGCGTATCCCGGGTAGCGACACCTCGGAGCGTATCCCGGGTAGCGATACCTCGGAAATTATCCCGGGTAGCACCCCGCGGAGCGTATCCAGGTTAGCGGCACCTTCGGAGCATATGCCGGGTAGCGGCACCTAAAAGCGTATCCAGGTTAGCGGCAACTCGGAGCATATGCCGGGTAGCGGCACCTCGGAGCGTATCCTGGGTAGCGATACCTCGGAGCTTATCCCGGGTAGCACCCCGCGAAGCGTATCCCGGGTAGCGGCACCTCTGGACTGGCAGTGGTCAGCCTCCCAGGCTGCAGAGCTCAGTAACTACACTGCAGTCAGAAAACAGGAGGAGGATACCAGCACACTGGGTCCCAGAAATAATATATAGCAGCCCTCTCCCCTCCCCCAGTCCTCCCATAAGGCCTTGTACAATCGGAGGCTCAGTCCCGGGTATACAGGGAAGTGACAGGTCCTCTTCATACAAACTTCCAGACAATTTCTAATATATGGAGGGAGGGGAGCGGCTATGTGGAGAGGACACACAGGGCACGTCATAGCCCGCTCAGGGCCGGTTAGTGCGGCCGGGAAGGTAAACGAGCACTGACCTGGAAGTGAGCACCGGGGCCGCCATATCAGAGGAGGAGGCGGCTGGTCACGGGACCCGATGGACGGAGCTGTACACACACCCCTCAGTCATACACAGCTGCTGCTGCTGCGGGGGAGCCGAGCTCTAGAAATGTCTGCCGAGCAGCACAGCCCCAGGTTGCTATGCAGCACATGATCGCTCACAGAAAACATTAAAATATTAAGCTAATTTTATTTTAATTGTAGTTCTTGGTAGGAGAAATTAAAAACAACTCGTAGTCGGCAGGATTTGAACCTGCGCGGGGAGACCCCAATGGATTTCTAGTCCATCGCCTTAACCACTCGGCCACGACTACCTGTGTGAGGTAAGCACGCGCTCAGGTGTACTACAGATGGTGGATACAGGTCTGTCAGTGCTGGCTATTTATTCCATAATTCACACGCGCTTAGGTGTACTTAGGTGGATACAGGTCTGTCAATGCTGGCTATTTATTCCATAATTCACATTATAGAAGTCACTGAAAGTTATTATATGTGCTGTAGTAGAGCCAGAAGTCATGTAGGCAGAGGGTGATATGTGTATACCAGTGCTGGACACTACTGTTGTCACACCTTGGGCACTATAGTTTTCCCTCACCCCTTGCTGAGCACTATTGTTCTCCTGCTGGGCACTATTTTTTCCCCTCTGCCCATGTGGGCAGTATTGTTCTCCCCACCCCTGCTGGGCACTACTGTTCTCACACCCTGGGCCTCTACAGTTAACCCCCTGCTCGGCACTATAGTTCCCCTTCCTCTCTCTGGCCACTAAAGTTTTCCTTCCTTGTTTTATAGCAGAAACTAAAAAAAATATTGTTTTTAAAAAAAAAAAAAATTGGTGGTCTTTTTTTGTTTAAAGCGCAAAAAAATAAAACCGCAGAGGTGATCAAATACGACCAAAAGAAAGCTATACTTGTGGGGAAAAAAGGACATCAATTTTATTTGGGTACAGCCTCGGACAGTACCGTATCGCAAAAAATGGCCTGGTCATTAACCACTTGAGCACCGCGTCATGTAAAATGACGGCTTCACGGTGGCTCTGGAAATCCAACAGGACGTCAATTGACGTCCTGGATTCCTCCGGCCACTGGGGGGCGCGCGAGCGGCGGCGCGCCCCCGAGATGCCGATGCGCGTGCCTGGCGGTCGCGATGTCCGCCAGGCTCCCGCGATCGGTAATGACAGAGCAGGGACGTGGAGCTCTGTGTGTAAACACAGAGCTCCACGTCCTGTCAGGGGAGAGAGGAGACCGATGCTGTGTCTCTTGTACATAGGGACACAGCATCGGTTACCTCCCCCAGTCACCCCCTCCCCCCACAGTTAGAACACTAATTAGGGTACACATTTAACCCCTTCCTCACCTCCTAGTGTTAACCCCTTCAATGCCAGTCACATTTATACAGTAATTAGTGCATATTTATAGCACTGATCGCTGTATAAATGTGAATGGCGCTAAAAATGTGTCAAAAGTGTCCGATGTGCCCGCCATAATGTCGCAGTCCCAATAAAAAAATCGCAGATCGCCGCCATTACTAGTAAAAAAAAAATTAAAAAAATAATAATAATGATAAAAATAATAATTCTGTCCCATATTTTGTAAGCGCTTATTGCGATTTTTTTTTTTTTTTTTTTACCAAAAATATGTAGAAGAATACGTATCGACCTAAACTGAGAAAAAAAAATTTGGAAAAAAAAAATTGGGCTAATTTATTATAGCAACAAGTAAAAAATATTGATTTTTTTTTAAAAATTGTTGCTTTTTTTGTTTTATAGCGCAAAAAATAAAAACCGCAGAGGTGATCAAATACCACCAAAAGAAAGCTCTATTTGTGGGGGGAAAAAGGGCGTCAATTTTGTTTAGGAGCCACGTCGCATGACCGCGCAATTGTCAGTTAAAGCGACGCCGTGCCGGAAGCTGAAATTCCACCTGGGCAGGAGGGGGGTATATGTGCCCGGTATGGAAGTGGTTAAGGGGCCTTTCCCAGGGCTGAATTGGTTAAATGGGGCAGTCTGCTGGCTACGTTACCATTACTTAGGTAAATCCGTTTTTTCTCAAAGAGACTACATCCTTTTTGTGCACCAACTATCCAGCAGAAGAGTCTTCCACATGTTTAAAGCGGTTGTAAACCATGGGTGGTTAAAAAAAATGAATTGCATACTAGCACATTATGGAATACTTACCTTAGAACGAAGCCCTCCCACGACACACTGTCACTGCTGTAAGGGGTGACATCTTCCCCCGGGCTTTCTTCCATGTTTATGCGCTCCGGCTGTGTGATTGGCCAGAGCCGTGATGAGGTCAATCCCACGCATGCGCGCTAAAGCCCGCCGTTTCCGGCACAAAACTCTGAGGTCGCTGGCTGCATGCAGGGGGAATATCTTCTAAACAGTGAACGTTTAGGAGATATTAAAGCGGAGGTTCACCCATAGCTTACACCTTTTCCCCTTAGCTGGATGCTCGTTTTGTCTAGGGGAATCGGCTATTTGTTTTAAAATATGATCCGTACTTACCTGTTTACGAGATGCATCTTCTCCGCCGCTTCCGGGTATGGGTTGCGGGACTGGGCATTCCTTCTTGATTGACAGTCTTCCGAGAGGCTTCCGACGGTCGCATCCATCGCGTCACGATTTTCCGAAAGAAGCCGAACGTCGGTGCGCAGGCGCAGTAAAAGCCGCACCTACGTTCGGCTTCTTTCGGCTACGAGTGACGCGATGGATGCGACCATCGGAAGCCTCTCGGAAGACTGTCAATCAAGAAGGAACGCCCGCTCCCGAAGACCCATACCCGGAAGCGACGGAGAAGATGCATCTCGAAAACGGGTAAGTACGGATCATATTTTAAAACAACTAGCCGATTCCCCTAGACAAAACAAGCATGAAGCTAAGGGGAAAATAGAAAAAATAAACAAATTGGGTGAACTCCCGCTTTAACCACTTGAGACCCGCGCTATTGACAAAAGACGTCAACAGCGCGGCTCTCAGGTGCCAACTGGACGTCTTTGGACGTCTTTTTAAAAGCATTACCCGCGTGCGCCTCTGTGGGGCTCGCAGCGGGTAAACACTGTCCCGCCGCATCGCTGGGGAGCCGATGCGTGTACCTGGCGGCTGCGATGTCCGCCGGGTACACGCGATCGTCGGTGACACAGCCGGTAACAGCAGGGACGTGGAGCTCTGTGTGTAAACACAGAGCTCCACGTGCTGTCAGAGGAGAGGAGACCGATCTGTGTCTCTTGTACATAGGGACACAGCATCGGTCACCTCCCCCAGTCACCCCCCTCCCCCCACACAGTTAGAACACACCCAGGTAACACGTTTAACCCCTTCCTCACCCCCTAGTGTTAACCCCTTCCCTGCCAGTCACATTTATACAGTAATTAGTGCATTTTTATAGCACTGCTCGCTGTATAAATGTGAATGGTCCCAAATTTGTGTCGAAAGTGTCCGATACGTCCGCCGCAATATCGCAGTCCCAATAAAAATCGCAGATCGCCGCCATTACTAGTAAAAAAAAAAAAATAATAAAAAAAAATAATAATTATGTTCCCCATTTTGTAGGCGCTATAACTTTTGCGCAAACCAGTCGCTTATTGCTTATTACGTCGAAAAATGCGTATCGGCCTTAACTGAGAAAAAAAATAGTTTTAAAAAAAAAATGGGATATTTATTATAGCAACAAGTAAAAAAATATATATATTTTTTAAATTGTCGCTCTTTTTTTGTTTATAGTGCAAAAAATAAAAACCGCAGAGGTGATCAAATACCACCAAAATAAAGCTCTATTTGTGGGGAAAAAAGGACGTCAATTTTGTTTGGGAGCCACGTCGCACGACCGCGCAATTGTCAGTTAAAGCGACGCAGTGCCGGAAGCTGAAATTTCGCCTGGGAACGAAGGGGGTTTATGTGCCCAGTAAGCAAGTGGTTAATTTTACCTACAAGTAAGCCTTATTATAGGTTTACCTGTAGGTAAAAGTCACAAAGCGGGCTTTACTACCACTTTAAGGAACCTTATGGGGCATTTACTTGTCTAAATTCCTGAGAGTTAAACCCTGATTCTTTTCTCGGAGAGCCTGCAAGTGAGTTAGCCCTGTGTTTTATTTATTCTTCTAATTTAATTTTCTCATTTGGGGACATTCTCTTGATCTAGGAGCTAACGTTTAATTCTTCAGTCCTGTAGGATGGGTGGGTGTGACTTAAAATTGTACTGTATTGTGTTATATTGCCTATTCTCTGTGATGTTTTGCCATTTGATAAATTCAGCCAATTGCTTTTTCTTTGCCTGTTTTACCACCCTATTGACTTTAGTACAAGTTGAACATTTATCTCACCAGTGTGTGTGCTTATCCTTTTGTGATAGTCATGGAGTCACCTGGCCCAGGTATTTTGGTGGTGTCAGCAGGGATAGCTGCTCGGGCATAATGATGAACAGAGCATCCAAAATACTCAGCGGCTCCTTAGGGTAAGGTGACCAGATTTTTCAAATGAAATCCGGGGACATATTTTTTCTTTACTAGTCATGGCAACAATCAGCGACTCTCTGCCGTCGCCGCTACCGCCTCACAGTCTCTCAAGTCTTACTCTTCAGGCCTCGGCTACTACTGGACGAGGAGCAGAGGAAGATCACTCCGCCAGGGAAGGCAAGGAGATAGGCAGGTGGCTGGCCAGGATTTGAGCCAAGGCAGAAGGACATGCGCCCGAAACTGAAGAAATATTCCCTCCGCTCCAACCAGCACATGATCATCAGAAAGGGGCACAGATAATTGGAAAAATATAACCCCCCTATGCTAGTAGGCACGGCGGAGCGGGGGGGTGTAATTCTATTTTTTTTATTTTAATTCTGCACTGATTGTCTTTTAAATTGACCCAGCCCCCTATTAAATCCAATCTGGGGACAAAACCAGGGACAGACTTGGTCCGGGGACTGTGTCCTCAATCAGGGGACTGTCCCCTGAAACTGGGGATGTCTGGTCACCCTACCTTAGGGGATATCTGTCTGTTTACCTTAGGGGATAACTCTACAGTTCTTTCCCTCCCCCAGCTAAGGCCAGCGAAGGTCTAATTAATGATATTTCTCTGCCTGCTGGGAATAAAACTTCTCCCCCACCCCCTGCAGGCAAAGTCAATTCTACCTTTTTCACTTAATACAAAGCTAAACTCTAAAGCTCATGACGGATTTAGGATTTTTTTGGGCTGCAGGCCCAATGGAGATCATTACCAAATCTTCCAAGTGGTACACTTAAAGCGGAACTCCACCCTAAAGTGGAACTTCCGCTCATCGGAACCCTCCCCCCTCCGGTGTCACATTTGATACCTTTCAGGGGGAGGGGGTGCAGATGCCTGTCTAAGACAGGTATTTGCACCCGCTTCCGGCCACACAGTCTGCAGGTAGACTGCAGGCAGAACATCAGATCCCCCCGTTGTGTTCTGGGAAACACACGGCTCCCAGAACACAGCAGGTACCAGTGAGCATGGCGCAGCGCGATTTTTTGTACGGCGGAGCTCCGCTTTAAACAAAATAAGAATATAGGGGAAAGCTTCCAATGGGGACATTTGTTGGGACACTTAAGAACAAGATAAATTAATAAATCTTCCAATGGGGCAATCGTTTGAAAACTTAAGAAGAACAAGAATAGTGGAAAAATCTTCCCACAACCTCCTGGGACCTCCGGAGGGACCAGGGGTCAAGTCCTGGGGAAAAAAGTGTGGGAACTCCCACCCAACATCCACTCCCCCACCCAAAAAAAAAATGATACGCTCACATGCATAATTACTAAAGCGCATGTTTTTTTTTTAACCTCCTGGGCGGTGTTCCCGAGTCTGACTCGGGGTGAGATTTCTGGGCTAGGATCGGTAACCCCGAGTCAGACTCGGGCTCGCCTCGCTGGATGTACAGGGAGTTTTACTTACCTTGTCCCTGGATCCAGCGATGCCACCGCGCTGTGTGAGCGAGCGGGACCTCGCTCGATTCACACAGTGCCTCCGTGTGACGCCGATCTCCGTTCCCTGCAACGTTACGACGCACGGGGACGGAGAACGGCTCCAAATTCAAAAAAGTAAACAAACACTATACATACAGTATAATGTAATCTTATAGATTACAGTACTGTATGTAAAAAAAACACACCCCCCTTGTCCCTAGTGGTCTGTCCTGTGTCATGCATGTCATTTTATATAATAAAAACGTTTCTTTCTCCCTGCAAACTGTAGATTGTCCATAGCAACCAAAAGTGTCCCTTTATGTCAAAAATGGTTTTAGAGCAGCTAGAAAACAGCGATAATAAATTATAATAACTTGCAGAATTGTGCAATAGCGATTTGTGGGGAAATTCCTCATAAAAAAAAAAAAATAATGACAGCAACAATTCTGCAACTGAGCAAATTTCAGTGATTTTGATTTGATTACATTATTGAATAATTTTTATTATAATTATATTATTATTTGTTATAATTATTTATAATTATTTATTATATTATAATTTATAATTTTGTTTTTAAATAAAATTCATACCCGGGATGCCTATTAGAAGCTTGTTTGGTCAGATTTAAGTGAGTTATTTCTAAAAATGACAGACCTACAATATAAAACGCCAAATTTCCTTGCAAATAATGGTACCGCTTTCAGCATGTTTTTTCTAAAAGAATCATACCGCCAGGGAGGTTAAGCAAGTTCTTTCTAAATCCCGCAATGTCTCCTGGGAACAATGACAAAAGCTCCCAGGAGACATTGCGGCATCGAGGAAGTGACGGAATACCCGCACACTACCCGATGAATCCATATACAGGAAGCAGTCAGTAACATAAAAGATTACTAAGGTTCGCCTGCCCCTGACAGTAAGTCAAGCTGGGCATCGGCGCTCAGTGAAGGATTGGCTCGGGCGGCTCGGCTGCTCTAGTCCTGCAAAGGGAACTGCGTTCCTGCTGTAAAAAAAGTGCAGGAACTCCGTTCCCACAAGTTCCCGCAGGACTTGAGCCCTGTGAGGGACCATTTACACAGCGCAACGTGCAGATGCATAGTGAGGAGCCAGTTTTGGAGCTGCAAGGAGTCACATCTAGCTTTCCACAGTAAACATGCCAGTGCCGGGGATCAAAGACTGGCCAAGACCTGGCACAGGTGTGGACCGTGCAGGATCCCTAGACATGGAAGTGTCCTTTTATTAAAAGTCAGCAGCTATAGTATTTGTAGCCGTTCACTTTAATTTTTTTCAAAGAGACAGAGGAACCTCTTTAGGATGAACAAGAATAGAGGGGAAATCTTTCAATGGGGACATTTTTGGTTTTGGGTTTAACCACTTCCATACCGGGCACTTACGCCCCTTCCTGCCCAAGCCAATTTTCAGCTTTCAGCACTGTCGCACTTTGAATGACAATTGCGCGGTCGTGCTACACTGTACCCAAACAATTTTTTTATAATTTTGTTCCCACAAATAGAGCTTTTTTTTGGTGGTATTTGATCACCTCTGCGGTTTTTATTTTTTGCGCTATAAACAAAAGAAGAGTGACAATTTAAAAAAAAAAAAACACTATTTTTTACTTTTTTATTTAATAAATATCACAATTTTTTTTAAAAAAACTTTTTTTCCCCTCAGTTTAGGCCGATACGTATTCTTCTACATATTTTTGGTAAAAAAAATCGCAATGATCATATATTGATTGGTTTGCGCAAAAGTTATAGCGTTTACAAAATAGCTGATAGATTTATGGCATTTTTATTTTATTAATTTTTTTACTAGTATTGGCGGCGATTTGCGATTTTTTTACTGTCACTGTGACATTGCGGCGAACACATCGGACACTTTTGACACGTTTTTGGCGCCATTCACATTTATACAGCGATTAATGCGATAAAAATGCACTAATTACTGTATAAATGTGACTGGCATTCAAGGGGTTAACACTAGGGGGTGAGGGAGGGGTTAATATGTATACCTGTATTGTGTTCTAACTGTGGGGGAAGGAGGGTGACTGGGGGAGGTGACCGATCTATGTCCCTATGTACAAGGGACACAGATCGGTCTCCTCGCTCCCCTGACAGGACGTGGAGCTCTGTGTTTACACACAGAGCTCCACGTCCCTGCTCTGTCGTTACCGATCGCAGGTACCTGGCGGACATCGCGACCGCCAGGCACGCGCATCGGCATCTCGGGGACGCGCCGGGCGCTCGCGCGCCCCCCAGTGGCCGCAGGAATACAGGACGTCATATGACGTCCTGTTGAATATTCAGAGTCACCGTGGAGCCGTCATTTGACGATGGCCCGGTACTCTAGTGGTTAATAACGCTTTAAGTAGAACAAGAATAGAAAGGACATGTTCAAATGCAGACATTTGTTGGGACACTGGTTGCAGTAGAGAGAGGATTTCCCATACTTTGAAGAGGTTACTGGTTGTGTCTATAGGACACAATATACAGCATATACTATACAGCACAGCAGAAAAGTGTAAAGCTAGACTGGCATACTGTGCTACTGATAAAGAGCAAAGTAGTCCCTAAAACACATCCAGAGACCTGACATGTGGAAGAGTCTTTTCATGCCATAGCCCAGCCAAGGCAAGGGCTAAAAACCCAGGAGCAGTACAGCTCTTCACTCTATGGGGGTTATTTACTAAAGGCAAATCAATTGTGCACTACAAGTGCAAACTACAAGTGCAAAGTTGAAATTGCACTGAAAGTGCACTTGGAAGTGCAGTCGCTGTAGATCCGAGGGGGACATGCAAGGAAAATAAAAAGCAGCATTTTATCTTGCACATGATTGGATAATAAAATCAGCAGAGCTTCCCCTCATTTCAGATCTTCCCCCCAGATTTACAGTGACTGCACTTCCAAGTGCACTTTCAGTGCAATTTCAAGTGCATTCTGCAGAGTGGATTTGTCTTTAGTAAATAACCCCCTAAATGCACATTATAAACAGTCACGATAACGCATATGCAGAGCTTTGCCATTGTTTTTTAATGGTGCCTATTCATGTACTATTTATGCAGCACCAAAGTGTAACAAAATAGTTCAAGTTTAATGGTATCAAAAAAATGTGCTGTTTGATACAATTAATCTTGAATTTTATACTATTTTGTTACACACCTGTGCCTTTAAAGTCCCATTTCTAGGGGACAACAGTGTTTTTCATACATTAGTGGGATGTTACCTGTTAAAGGGACACTAAAGGTTTCCTTTAAAAAAAAAAAAAAAAATAACAAACATGTTATACTTACCTCCACTGTGCAGCTTGTTTTGCACAGAGTGGCCCCGATCCTGGTCTTCTGGGATCCCTCGGCGGCTGTCTTGGCTCCTCCCCACAAGAAATAACCCCCTTTGTGGGAGCTTTCTCCCACAGGGGTCAGTTGTTGCGGGCGCTCTCCCGTGATACAGCCTACGGACATAGCCGCTGACTGCATCACTCGGTCCTGCCCCCCGATGTGCCGCGTCATTGATTTGTTTGACAGCAGCGAGAGCCAATGGCTGCGCTGCTATCAATCAACCAATGAATGAGCCGAGAAGCCAGCGGGTTCACAGCGCAGGACTTTCGAGGGGTGAGGTAAGTAAACGGGGGGCTCGGGGGGGTGCTAATCCTCGGATGTTTTTTCACTTTAATGCATTAAGGTGAAAAAACGTGAACCTTTACAACCCCTTTAAAGCAGATAACAATTATCTCCAATTTGTGATACTAGATATGCAGCACTGGTGACAAACACTGGCCAAAAATGTTCATGTCCAGTTTTGCATCAATCGACGGGTATTATAAGGGCTTTAGTTAGTAATGGCAATGCATGTCCATGCATCATGGAGCGCGCCAAAAACGCACCTCATCATGAGCTGCAACGCAAATGCTAAATTGTAAATTGAAAGTTTGTGAATGCATTTTAACTTTTTCTGTGAACCTAAAAATGAAGAATTTTTGCACTATGGTAGTTTTGTGTTGTTTCGTTCTCTTTTATGTGCTACTGAATAGCCTGCCTATTGAAAGCATCCCTCTATCACATTCTGTAGGCAATATACTGGTACATGCTTGGAGGTTTCTGGCTGCTCACATATCTTCCCTAGAATCCTCTGAATTCAGCAAACCCTTACAAAGCATTAAAATTCTGCTCACACTCTGAGAATCTAGTAAATCTGTATACAGTATTTTCTTTTACAAAAGTTTTTTTTAATATTCAGTCAGATGAACAAAACCAACAAACAGGTTACAATGCGTAATAATCGTGTACAAGCAGGGGAGGGGGGGCAGGGTGGAAATCTCCCCCCGGGCTGGAGACACTATGCACAGCCACCGGCAACCACTACCAAATGCTGTTTGCAGAGCAGGAATATGCCTGCTGGAGCTCTTTTAACACAGGTCACGACTCCTGCTCACCTCCCTCTGTGCAGCCATGCCTGTGTCAGCTCCGAGGTAGAGGGCTGCAGGGCTGAGCTATGTCTCTTCTCACACATAGCTCAGCCTCAGCGCACACCAGCGCTGACATCCCCTTCTCTCTCTGCACAGACACGAGGAGAGATAGAGCTCATCTGCTCCTCCTCCTTCTGAGTCTGCCCTGCCCACACTCCCTGGGCATGTGTGGGCACTGGACAGGAAGTTTGAACCCAAAAAAGCATCAGACAGCCTGCCTGCGCCTCCATCCTGGTAAGCTCACCCTCTTTAGTCTCTCCTGCCTCCCAGTGTATAAAGGGGTGCTCTGTGGACTTTGTTAAAGGGGAGGGGGGGCAGGCTTTGGTGAGCAGAGACCCTCTTTACACAATATCACTAAATCAACGAAAAGGGTGTTATCAAATCGGGAAGGCTGGGCATGGGCAATCCAGGGTTGCCAAACCCGCAGACATTTTTCATGGGTGTTTGACAATATGGCTATCAGTTTGTCATTAACCATCATATCGTTAATGCGATTTTTGACAGCTTCAAAGCTGAGTATGGGGGTTTGCAAAGCTTTCGCAATAGTTAATTTGGTTGCAGTAAATAAGATAAAGATATAGTTGCCGTTCCGGGTGAAGCAATTCCTTAATCGGTTTACAGAGAAGAGCTTTGTATGGGTCCCTTTTGAGATCAGTGTGGAGTAGAGTGCGAAGAAGAGCATAAACCCTGACCCAGAGTCCACCAGATGTGTGCCATTGTGCCTACCTGCGAACACCCTCGGAAACAGAGAGGAGAATAAGCAGGGATAAAACAAGCCAGACTTTCTTCTCCAGGGATGGTTACAGTTCTCCGGGGGTTGCTGCCCCTATTAGTTGTGCAAGTGCCAGAAGGGAACCAAGTGCCAGAAGCTGATATATGGACTGGGACTGCTGCAATAGGGTCCTAGATTTACTGGCCATTCCGTTACCTCCAGGAAAGGCTGCTATTAGAAGATTAGTGGAGCGGTTGTATTCCCATTATTGCCATTGATTGTTTTGGAGTATCCTGTGGCCCTAAACCCCGCTCGTGTTAACGTTCTTCAGCGATAAATACTAAAAAGACTTGTAGACTGAACCTGAATTATCGGTGTGAGTGGGACTGTGCTTGCGTGACTGGCAGCCTCTGGACCAAATTGGGAAACCTGGGTATATTCTCAGCAGCCCCTTCGTGGGTAAGTGCTACAAATATATCTGAGTCTAATAACTAAATCAAATTCAACCTGGTGTGCTCCTTTTTTGGTGAGCATTTCCAACATCAATAATGATTCACTTTATAAGATCATAAGTGAACCGCAAATTTCTCAAAATAGGAAACTGCGGTAAAGAATTGCAAATGTTTGCTGAGTTCCTAGGAATGTCTGTATGACTGTAATAGGACATTTAATTTTAATAAAGCTGAACACCAAGCAAACAACTCAAGAAATACACATACAAAATACATAAGGGAGCTGTTTCACAGTATTACCACAGGATTCTGTTTATGTCCATCCATTCCTGAGATTTTCCTTATCACACAGTTTAGCTGGATGACACTATGTACAGCTAAGGAATAAAGTGCTAACCCGACAAGGGCCACTGGTTCTACCTGGTGCTCCCCCAAACAGCACAGAGGCCACCAGCCACCCATTCACTTGCGCTCCAATAAGACGGTTTTCATTTGCGATTTATTACGGGTAAAATATGTAACAGGAGAGGGATTAGTCCAAAACGGTCAGTACTTATCAATTAGAGGATAGTCTTTTCCTTAAAGAAACACTAAAGGTTCGTTTTTTATTAGATCAATTGATTGCTGTAATCAAGAGCATTTAAATATCACTTACCTCGTTTTTCCTTTTGACCTCCAAAATACAGTAATCCAGGTTTGAAAATGCCATTTCCTGTCTCTCCTCTTCTTGATTTCCACCAGCATCTGAGCTGCTTTGCATGGTGGAAAGCAGAATGTGCTCACCCCCTCCCTATGACTACAGCCCTGCGTGAAGATGCTCTCTTATCCCTCACAGGCATGGAGGCTAAGCCTAATGGTAACTGTAGTTCCCATTAGGCCGTGATGTAGCAAGAATGAATGCGCACCGCAAACCAGGAAGTCAGTGAGAACAACAATTCAGGAGTGCTGAAGGTGAATAAAACAGCTCGATTTCAACAGGTATCAAACTAGTTATAATGCAAAACATTACTTTTTACTTTATCAGCTACTGTCAGACTTTAATTTAAGAGGGAAATATTTTTGTCTTTACAATCCCTTTAAGTAATTGTGAATGTTGGACAACCTAAACTCTCACAACTTGGGACCATAAGGCAAGTCTGTTTGGCATACGGTTAGCCTGCACCACTGCACAGCTTTTGGTACCCAGTGCAATCTCAGTAACACTGCGCAGAACAGGAGGAAACTCTTCTCAAAGCACGAGTCCAGGACACTGCTGAGGATGAGGAATGGACAGTATCTCAGATCCTTTGGGAGCTGTCTTAGGCCTTGTACACACGACCGAGTTTCTCTGCAAAAACCAGCAAGAAACTTGCTGGGAGATATTTTTTTGCCGAGGAAATCGGTTGTGTCTACATTTTCGTCGAGGAAACTGTCGAGAAACTCGACGAGCCAAAAAGAGAGCATGTTCTCTATTTCCTTGACGGGAATGGAGAAAATTGGCTTGTCGAGTTTCTCGACGGCTTCACAAGGAACCCGACGAGCAAAACGATGTGTTTCGCCCGTCGAGTTCCTCGGTCGTGTGTACAAGGCCTTAGTCCAAGCAACCTCAGGCACTCACAGTATATCCCAAAAGCACACAGTCACCAGGAATCAATGCAGGATTCATTACTCACAAGTCCCCAGGACAGTTTCCACCTTCCAACTTCCTTCAGACACAATCCAGTATGTGAGACAGTCCTTCTCCAGATAATATCACTTTGGTAAATATCTACAGTCAGTTCCAGATTACTTCCAGGTCCCAGCTCTGCCACCGCTGAGACCTCACAGAACACCATGCAGTCCACATGCTGCCTCGGGGGTAATAGCCCCCTTAGGCTTGGAACTCTCCTCGCTGGGGACAGACAGTCTCTTAGGGGCTCCAGACTATGTATCAGCTTCCCACCCTCCATCTGGGCATAACTCCCCAGGGATTGGCTAGCCCATGATCAATATCCAGGCTGGTTATTTGAATTCCCACTCCCTAAGCTCTAGAAACTTTTTCTGGAGGCAGAGGGAAACAATCAAACTCCCAGCATGTGAAACCCTGAACAGACCAAACCATACAATCACTGCTTCTTTGATTACAGAAGGAGCCAAAAATGAAATTTACCTAGGAGGGTGCTACAGGAATAAAGTGGTGTCTCCTTAACACTACAAGCCTGCTGACTGGGCAGTAAAAGAGCAGCAGTCAACTGATGAAGTCATCCCTCTGTTGCCTCTTTCTACTAAGCCCACTCTCCCCTCCCATCATGGCGTTCCTTCTCAACATATCTGCATACCTGGCAACTCACTGGAAAATATACATTTACATCATTTACAATTCCGATTCCAAAGATGTAAACAATGCGGAGCAATGTGCTTGACGTAGTTTCTCCGAATCACACATTCTGTAATCTGCATTCACTGACTGCTGTGCCACAGAGCAGCTGCTGCAGGGAATAGGATGGATCGCCAAAAACCAATGGGCAAAGGAAGTGATGTCCCGGCTCTGGCAATTCAGTCCCGTTTGTCAATCGCTCCATGACAGAAGGGAGCCAAAGCTCCTGTATCACATGACTGCACTGGAGCGAACTGAAAAAAAAGTATTTACACACATTTTTTTACCAGTAGTATACAGCATAGATAGAAGGAGGGAGGAAGCAGTGTTTTTAAGCAGACGTAAGTGCCTGTCCACAATAGATGGGTGGGGGAAAACCGTGGTTTATCACACCGTGTTCCAAGCACACTGGGTGTTAGCAGATTCCTAACAAAACCCTGAATGCAGATTGCAAACACAGGGGGTTATTTACAAAAGGCAAATCCTCTTTGCACTACAAGTGCAAACTACAAGTGCAATGTGCAATTGAAAGTGCACTGAAAGTGCACATGGAAGTGTAGTTGCTGTAGATCCGAAGGGGACATGGAAGGAAAAAAAAACAGAATTTTTGCTTGCCCATGATTGGATGATAAAATCAGCAGAGCTTCCCCTCATTTCAGATCTTCCCCTCAGATTTACAGCTACTGTAGTGAAAAGTGATTTGTAGTGAAAAGTTATTTGTAAATAACTCCCACAGTGCACTTACCTGCACCAGCTCACATAGTACCACAGTACCAATGCGATCCGGTTGCAGTGCGTTTTTTTTTTTTATTCTGTTCATTGGCTCTGCAGGACAAAAGAGTAGGTTCACAAAACAGAGCCTCTGGGCACTCCCCAACTCGGTACGTACAATAACATAGTAAGTGAAATACATAACAACTAGTTAGGCCCCGTACACACGACCAGTTTCCTTGGCAGAATTCAGCTTCCGACCGAGTTTCTGGCTGAATGCTGCCGAGAAACCCGGCCGTGTGTACACTTTCGGCCGAGGAAGCCGACGAGGAGCTCGGCGAGGAAATAGAGAACATGTTCTCTATTTCCTCGTTGTTCTATGGGAGCTCTCGGCCCGCCGAGCTCCTCTGCGGCTTCAGGGCTGAACTGGCCGAGGAACTCGATGTGTTTGGCACGTCGAGTTCCTCGGCCGTGTGTACGAGGCCTCACAGTACCAACTAGAAAAACTATAGCTAAAATTAAAACCTCTACACTGCTCATATCCACAGAATGAAGTAGCATGTCAAACATTGCACTTCATATACAAGCACACACCACTGTTAAGGAGGGGGGGGGGCTAAGTGTACTTGTCCCAAATACTGTATCTTTAATTGAAATACTAGGAGAAAGGCTATAATTCACAGATTGGGGGTGGCAACCAGGAACCATGTGCATACCTCCCAACTTTTTGAGATGGGAATGATGGACACCTATCAGCAAAAAGATTTTAGGCAGAGGACACACATCCTGCCACGCTCCTTAAAGAAGAATTATGATGTAGCGGGGTGCCACTTTGATATGGATAAAAGACTGTCGTTTGCAGATGAAGAAAGAAACTCAGCTCCCTCCAGTGGCCAATTGTTGTCATAGCCACCTCCTGTTTGTTTCACCATGGTACAGCAATGAATGTTGGGAATTGAAGTGCAGGGAGGAAAAGACTCCATTGCCCTGGTCAGTTGACAGACTACAATGCCCAGAGTGCAACTGTGCAATCCCAAAATACTTTGTGCCCCGCACGGCCTGCTGGGGGAAGGAATTTAAGGAGGAGGACGTTCTTGGCTCCAAGCAAGAAGGAGGCCTGTGTTGAGGCTTGTCTCCTGGAGTATAGGCCTGAGAAGCCAGGGCCTATATTCGCCTATGCGGATCACCCCATCCTGTGAGGGGGATTCCTGATGGAGTGACCGGACAGTGTCCAAGAGCAGCTGGTGACCTGTTCGGTCAGCAGTGTGCGTGCCGGCCGCGTGGAAAACCGAGAAATGTCGTTGACAGAAAGGACCGAGTGTCTGAGTTTTTGCTGACGGAGCAATCCAGAAAGGCCAGGCCTGGTTGGGTGAGACGGGCACCTGCCCAACAATATTTGGATTACAAATTACTTAATGTGCACCACCGCATGCCGGCTAAAATACGGGCAAACTGTTGAGAACAATCATATTGAGCTTTGGTCTGATCAGCCTGGGTATCACTCGGAACCTTGAGAAGGAACAAGTCTCTGCCACCGACTTGGCTCTAGTAGAAATAGGAGTGGAACCTCTGCCACAGGCCCGTACTCTGGAATGTAGATAATAAAGCAAATCCTTCTCAATGAATGTAATTTGCCTGAATCTCCCTCAGGTAGACTTCTTGGTTTTGGGATCACCGACTGACAAGTTGCAGCATACAACTTCTTAGTGTCCAGCCACCCAGATCCCCGATGGATTGTCTAAGCCCTGTTATATCACCTGCCTCCGGGCTCACCTCAGACCGACTCCCCACCGAACAGCACAACTCGCTTGGGATCTTCCTCTCAGAATGTGGGGACCCAGTAAGTCACTGGGGCCCCTTTGCAGCTGTAGTTGCTCCGGGCCATGAGGGCCCAGAAGCGGGAACTCCTCGTAGCATGTGCGCCCTGGCCTGGTAGGCCATATCGCCGGGGCCCGTGATGTGTGCACACCCTAAAGGTGGGTGCCGCACCTGGAACCAAGAACAGGAGAAGAACCCCCACAAAATGGCATCTGCCCTAGAAGTACCCTCCCCCAGCATGCCCCGCGAGGGAGAAACTCCTCTCATTGGCTGCTGGCAGAAAGGCGCCACCGCCTGGACTCCTCTGACGCCACCTGTCACCCAGAGATGGAAAGGTATCTCTGGAACACAGAATGGAATCACAGGACAGCCCAGCCTGGCAGAAACCTAATTTACACAAATCAACTGGATGAGAGCAAAGTAACTCTCATCCCCCTCTAAATTTAACATAGCACCTGTACTGAAAGTGCACAGGCGCTACACATATATATATATTCTTCCATCTAAAGTATTTGATTATATTAAGTTGCACTGTGTTGCTGTTAGTGAGAGCTGGGTGAGGCCTGGTGAAGAGGTTCTTCAGTACTAGACATATCTTACTGAAGGAATCCATTTGCTGTGCGCTTACACAGGTCTGTCTTAAGTACTACAATCAAACCTGTATTTATTTATTATTGCTATTGACTCTTACAGGGCCCTGTAAGCAGTCCATTAACTGTTTTACTTCGTTATTTTACTTTAATTGCTTGCCAAGTAAAGTTTTCTTGGTTAAGTTTAAACCTGTGTGCTGTCTATTATCCTGTGGGACCAGTACAATACAAGGTAACAATTTATCTACAAATTTTACCGTGGTGTGATAGAATTGTGTTTCCCTAACAGTTAGTGGGATTCACAATTCTTACCGATACCAGTTGTGCCAAGTGAGGGTTCGAGCCAGTTTAAGGGGTTGATAGCCAGAGTACAGATACCAAAACTAACCAGCAGCTCATTCGGGGGGTAGTGCTACAATGAAAAAATGATTGGTTTAACCCACAAGTGCTTTTTTACCATTACTATTTCTTTATACTGTCTTTTAAAATTTTACAAATTAAGCCCTGGTTCACACTGGGTACGATTTGGAACGATTTGAGATGCGATTTGACATGTCAAATCGCATCTCAAATCGGCGGCAATTGTCGGCAATGGCACTGTCATAATCAGTGCCATGCCGCATCTGCGATTTCAAAAAGTAGTTCCTGTACTACTTTTTGCAATTTCGGGCCACGATTTACATTAAATTGCGGCCAAAATCGCGGCGAAATCGCGGCGAAATCGCGGATTTTACCGCGATTTTGAATTCACAGCAGTGTGAACCTAGGCTAAAGCTGAGTTCCACCCAAAAGTGGAACTTCCGCTGTAACGAGACCCTGCTCGCTCGGCTTCACTCTCCCGACACTCCTCTGCTACTATTGGGTTAGATTGCAGATTGCAACGTCTGATGGTTCGGCCATCCGATGCTGCGGACTTGAACTACAGCTATGTGCCGTTTGAATCCATTTGTGATAGCTCAGAACAAACACCAGGCAGGCTGTATGTAAGTTCAAACAGGAACCTTTCTTTATTGGATGCACACACACTTTTATACATAGAAGCTTGAACAGCCTGCCCACAACAACCACTTTCCTATTGGTCAATTGTAAAGTACATTGTAGTTCTCAGTTAGGTCCTCTTGGCCATGCAAATGAGGACTTGAAACAGGGTCAGCATGGATTGGTCCAATAGCTTGAATAGGAGGACTGACATGTGTAATGACACAGAAGCCCCAGGGGGTAATTAAAGTACATGTAGCGCTCACCCCGAAGGAGCCGCTGATTGATTTGGGATCGGCAAATTAAGTTACCCTGACATGGCTCCAGGGGTGCGGTGGTAGAACAAATAGTGAGCCAAGGTCTAGACAGTGATTGAAAGGTTTTCAATGCTTTATTTCCAGGCCAACACGGCCAACATCAACATCAGTTTGAAAGGACAAGGTTGATGAAAGGATAGAAGGAGAGAACTTTGCAGTATCAGGCCTGGATATCAATGGAGCAGTCAGTACTGCTCTGTATAGTACCAACTTCTGTAACTCGTCGCCACTCTACTTGGAATGGGTAAAGTGCCCCCAGACAGACCCCTATGACAGGCCTGGCAGCCGAAGCGTCACTCTGAAATGTCTGGGAGGAACGGGTCTTTCTCACAGACCCGACTCTAGGGCCTCCGCCACAGGCCAATTTCAATAAAGGACTTAGGTGAATAAAGAGCAACTCCTCCCAGTAGACTTTTTCCTAAACAGGCCCCCGGATGACAGCAAGCATACCTGTCAGTGGTCCGGACACCCGATCCCAGACTGGGATTCTCTCAATAGATCCTGGAACCCAGCGAAACACTGGAGTCCCCTTTCTCCTCAGGATGAGATTCAATGCAGTCTTGAGCTTTGGCCAGGTGGACCGCGCTGGCGGGGTCCATGGATGCGCATACCCTGAAGGTGGGTACCGCACCTGGAACAGATTTTGGAACACATGACACCTGTCCCAGATATACTCTCCCCCAGCATGCCTTGCGAGGGAAAACTCCTCGAATTGGCTGCTGGGAAAGCTTGCTCTGCCAGAACCCCTCTAGCGCCAACTGCTGGCCAGGGATGGCACTGCATCCCTGGACCACAGACTGACCCAGTGGACAATTCTGGAATGACAGAGGTCCCGAAATTTGAACAAATAATGAATGGGAGCAAAGTAACTCTCCCATTCCCCATTAACTTTAGCGTAGTGCCCATGCTGAAAGCAAGGGGGCGCTACATACTCCCCCCACTTGAAATGACACTGTCCCCAGTGTCCTAAAGCATTCGAGCCCGAATGCTGACCTGATACCTGCCAACAAACAGAAAAGGAAGAAAAGAAGGAAGGACAGACTTCACACATTTGTATTACAAATTCTTAAAATGGCACAAAACATACACAATCCTATCTATCTAACTGCCCAGTCTCCGCAGTGCTTGATAGTAGGTGGGTCCAAAAGAAAAACCTGTATAAGAGAGAAAGGAGAGGAAAAAAAACAATACACAGTATACATTCCAATCTCAGATATAGTTTCTTAAGTATATACAATTGCCAGGTTCAGGATTGAAGCTGTGTACTCGAGCCCGAGCGCAAAACTTCCTTCCCTACTGAGGGAGGTCCTAAAATATAAGTGCTGTGAGAGAGAAATACTCATTTACAAGAAATAATTCAAAGCACAAAACCTAATACACACATTTTTCTTTTTTTTTACAAAGTAACGGTGCAGAGCACTGCCCCTAGCGGTTAGTGCGCTGGTACTGCAGCAGGTCAGAAACTCAAAGTGAAATAGCAGCAAAAAAAAAAAAAAAATGGAAGAGAAAAAAATAGTTCTTTCTTCTCATAGAATGTTCCAGAACTGCTGCTAAGAGATTGGCAAGGTCCCCACTCTAACTGACTGAACCCAATCCCTCCCAATAGTGCTTCACAAAAGTTTATGTGGTTCTGGAGGAATAAGGGGGGAAAGGGGAAACTGGGATGAAAAAAAAAAATCAAACAGAGTGGGGGCATACTTGTCCGTAACTTTCTGCAAAGTCATCAAGTCATGCATAGTCCGCATGCTTCTCACTTATAATAACAAGGATCAGGCAACGAAACAGTGTCCCCCCTTGAAGTAGTAGATTGTATTGTAAAGATAGCTAGATTCAGAAAGAGTTAGGCCGGCGTATCAGTAGATACGCCGACCTAACTCTGAATCTGCGCCGACCTAAGTTTAACCACTTCCTTACCGGGCACTTAAACCCCCTTCCTGACCAGAGGACTTTTTGCGATTCGGCACTGCGTCGTTTTAACTGACAATTGCGCAGTCGTGCGACGTGGCTCCCTAACAAAATTGACGTCCTTTTTTCCCCACAAATAGAGCTTTGTTTTGGTGGTATTTGATCACATCTGCGGTTTTTATTTTTTGCGCTATAAACAAAAATAGAGCGACAATTTTGAAAAAAAAAAAATATTTTTTACTTGTTGCTAAAAAATAAATAGCTAAATTTTTTTTCTCAGTCTAGGCCGATACGTATTTTACATATTTTTGGTAAAAAAAAAAAAAAATCGCAATAAGCGAATGGTTTGCGCAAAAGTTATAGCGCCTACAAAATAGGGGACAGAATTATTATTATTATTATTTTTTTTACTAGTAATGGCGGTGATCTGCGATTTTTATCGGTACTGCGACATTATTGCGGACACATCGGACACTTTTGACACATTTTTGGCACCATTCACATTTATACTGCGATCAGTGCTATAAATATGCACTAATTACTGTATAAATGTGACTGGCATTGAAGGGGTTAACACTAGGGGGTGAGGGAGGGGTTAAATGTGTACCTTAGTGAGTGTTACTAACTGTGGGGGAAGGGGGGTGACTGGGGGAGGTGACCAATCTGTGTCCCTATGTACAAGAGACACAGATCGGTCTCCTCTCTCCCCGACAGGACATGGATCTGTGTGTTTACACACACAGATCCACGTCCTTGTCTCTGTAACCGGCGATCGCGGGAGCCTGGCGGACATCGCCAGTGGCCAGGAGGAGCGGAGGCCGTATACATCTTTATACGGCCTCCCAGAGAACCACCCTGCGGCCGTGCAAAGTCGTACGGCCGTCAGGAAATGGTTAAGTGTATTCTCAAACTGAGATACACCTAAACCTATCTAAGATACGACGTCACTGGAAAAACAGGAAGTGACGTCGGGGCTGCTCGAGCTCAGTGCGCCCGACCAAGGAGGAAAAGGTAAGCCTGCCTGCCTGCCATGTCTCTAAGCATCGGGGGCCGCTACATAACACCCCACCCGCTTATACAGCAGCATCCAACCCCCCCCCCCCCCCCGCAGTTTCCACAACGTTTTTTCTTATTCGCCGGCCGGCACCCCCCCTTATTCAAAGTCTTTTTTTTAATCTAATACTCGGCGGGCCCCCCCCCACCCCCCGCTTATTTAAAAAAGAAGTCTTTGCATGTAGGGGGGGGGGCCGGTTATTGAAAAAAACTTTTTTTATAATTCATTTACCCACTTATTAACAACATTTCTTTTCTATGTAAAAATTCATTACAGCACAAATAGCGGCCGGTAACACTACCCCACCAGACAACCCCCCCAGTTATTAAAAAAAAAAAAAAATTTTTATACTTAATGTGCAGGGAAAATATCGGCCGTCAACACCACACCACCCCCCGCTTGCAAATTGTCCTGCGACTTGGGACTGGAAAGTTGCAGGATAAGTTGGACCCGATGATTTCCAATGAGAACTGTTCATATCTGTGCAACTTTGAAGTAGTCCCTGCATTACTTTTGTCCCACCTTGATGTGACTTGAGATCCATAGACCTCCAGAATACATAGGCATTGCTTCAAGTCGCTGCAAAATCGCACCAAAAAATTGTGGCAGAATCTTGCGACTTTCAGGCTAATGCAGTCTGAAAGTTGCACAATTCTACTGCAATTTTGATGTGACTTAAAGCAATGCCTGTGTATTCTGGAGGTCTATGGACCTCAAGTTGCATCAATGTGGGACCAAAGTAATGCAGGGACTACTTTGAAGTCGCACAGATATGAACGGTTCTCATTGGAAATCATGGGGTACAACTTGTCATGCAACATTTAAGTCCCAAGTCGCAGGACAAGTAATTCCTGCAGTCTCTGGTAATCTTGTGCAGTATGTCCGCAGTCTCTGGTAATCTTGTGCAGTATGTCCGCAGTCTCTGGTAATCTCCTGCAGTATGTCCACTGTCTCTGGTAATCTCCTGCAGTATGTCCGCAGTCTCTGGTAATCTTGTGTAGTATGTCCGCAGTCTCTGGTAATCTTGTGTAGTATGTCCGCAGTCTCTGGTAATCTTGTGTAGTATGTCCGCAGTCTCTGGTAATCTTGTGTAGTATGTCCGCAGTCTCTGGTAATCTTGTGTAGTATGTCCGCAGTCTCTGGTAATCTTTTGCAGTATGTCCGCAGTCTCTGGTAATCTTCTGCAGTATGTCCGAAGTCTCTGGTAATCTTCTGCAGTATGTCCGAAGTCTCTGGTAATCTTGTGCAGTATGTCCGCAGTCTCTGGTAATCCTGTGCAGTATGTCTGCAGTCTCTGGTAATCCTGTGCAGTATGTCCGCAGTTTCTGATAATCTCCTGCAGTATGTCCGCAGTTTCTGGTAATCTTGTGCAGTATGTCCGCAGTCTCTGGTAATCTTGTGCAGTATGTCCGCAGTCTCTGGTAATCTCCTGCCCATTTTGAGTCCTTCATTACTAACAGTGTCATATTTTAGTTTGTTTGCACCGATCTGTAAGGCTGCGCTATATACCATGATTTGTGATGCTGGGGCTATATACTCTGTGCTGTGACGCTGAGCTGTATACTCCTGACATTGAGTGGAAGCAAGTGGAATACAGGGGACGGAGTGGTGAATTCTATAAGGGGTGTGGCTTATGAGAAGTGGGAGGGACCAAATGTGGAAGGGCGGGGTATTGCCCCCCCCATCCTAAAACTTCACCAGCCGCCACTGCATTGGGTAAAAGGTTTAGGATCTTTGAAAGATAAATAGTGCATTTTATATGCAACGTATAGATCAGACCAAAATGAGGAACAAATGAGGAGGAAAGAGGGACAGAGGGACTTTGTTCCAAATCAGGGACAGTCCCTCAAAATCAGGGACAGACCCTCAAAATCAGCCATATGGCTTGACTTTGGTTATCGGGTGACATTGGTTGTGAGTTATTCTAGCCAAACGTTTCATATTTTGTGAAATTTGGCAGAGCAGCCATGAGAGTGGGAAGTGGCTTTGTATAGGGGGATAGGGGAATTGACCAAGGCTTTCCAGGAATTTAAAATGAGTGCCACCATTTGCTTGCATTTTTGCAGTGTGTTTTTAAAAGTATTGCATGCAATATTGCATGCAATTGTGCGTGCAAACTCGTGCTATTTCAGCACATTCCAATCAATGGACTGAAAATTGCATCGCAAAGAGTTGCACAGGAACTTGAAGCATAATCCTTTGTGATTCCAGGTGTGAACAGGTGTTCTGTCGAGAAATGCCCCCTGTTGAGAAATTCCCGCCCGGAATTGCGCATGCGCAGTACGGGGGCAGAAACCGAAAGCTGCTGAACATCGCCATTTGTCTACTGAAGTGGGTGTATTTTGTAATGATGGGCAGTGCTATTGCTTGTGTTAGCTAGCTAAATAAGTCCTGCAAACCCGCCCATCAACTTTGAAAAACCCAACCTTCAGTTGGCTAAACTTGCCCCGCAAACATGTGTAGAAAGAATAGCAGAGATATATTTGTTTAGGAGATGTGTTTGAGTTTCGCCCAAAATTCCGCCTTCATCTTAACAGCACTGCCCATCATTCCAAAAACGCCCCCCTTCTGTAGGCATCCACCCCTCACACGCGCCCATCATGATGAAATCCGCCCCTTGCAGACTTGCACGAGCATCGGGAGCGCGTGGCACAATGTCGGTTATTGTGCACAGGCGCCATCTACAGCTGAGCGTAAATTCCCATGTTCGGAGGCTTTCGATGGAGGACGTTATTCGACAGGGGGCATTTCTCGTCAGAACACCATCACTAAATGTAGCCTTTACTTCTAATTTCAGTTCAACTTCAAATAGATATATTATTACAGCTTTGTATTCGAACCTTCTGTCATAAACATACAATACAGCACTGAAATCTCATTTAATCTGCTCTGTCCAAGTTTTCTCCATGAACTAGACAACACCTCCCCCTAATCTGTGGAAACTAAGAGAGGAAGATGTCTTCTTTAGTCCACACCAGGAACGAGTAGCCTAGGGTGACAATGATAAGACTAAAAAGTGTGACAATGATATTCCTTTATATATATTTGGTACATTGAGTAAATATTGTCACCCTGGGACTGGCGGTGTCTTGCTGACAGAATCACCAGGTGAAAATAAAGGAAAAAGCCTGGAAAAAAAGAAAACAAAAACAGCCACCAGGGACCACTTACTTTTTTTTCAAGTTTAGTGATGCTACACAATATCCTGATCCAAAAATAATCCCTAATGACCCTGTAATCTAATTTTCTGTGTTTTTCTGCCCCCATATTACATCCTCTATGAGCTCTCAAATCTCTTCTTCTCTCCCTCGCTTTCATTTGGAATGAGCAGTGCACATTGGTTGTGGTCATGTGAACTGCTCTATGCACACTTCAAATACCATAGTCCATATTCCATCCCATGCAGCCCGGTTGCATTAACCTCCCTAGCAGTATGATTATTTCAGATTTTAGGTGCTGAAAGCGGTACCATTATTTGCAAGGAAATTTGGCATTTTATACTGTAGGCTTGTAATTTTTAGGAATAACTCACTTAAATCTGACCAAACAAGAGTCTAGTAGCCATCCCAGGTATGATTTTTTTTTTAAAAACAAAATTATAAATTATAATATAATAAATAATTATAAATAATTATAACAAATAATAATATAATTATAATAAACTATTTTCAATAATGTAATCAACTCAAAATCACTGAAATTTGCTCAGTTGCAGAATTGTCGCTGTCATTATTTTTATTTTTTTATGACGAATTTCCCCACAAATTGCTATCGCACAATTTTGCAAGTGATTCGAATTTATTATCGCTGTTTTCTAGCTGCTCTAAAACCATTTTTGACATAAAGGGACACTTTTGGTTGCTATGGACAATCTACAGTTTGCAGGCAGAAAGAACAGTTTTTATTATATAAAAGTACATGCAGGACACTGGGCAGACCATTAGGGACAAGGGGGGTGTGTATTTTTTACATACAGTACTGTAATCTATAAGATTACAGTATACTGTATGTATAGTGTTTGTTTACCTTTTTGAATTTGGCGCCATTCTACACCCCGTGCGTCGTAACGTCGCAGGGAACGGAGATCGGCGGCACACAGAGGCACTGTGTGAATCGAGCGAGCACCCGCTCGCTCACACAGCGCAGTGGCATCGCTGGATCCAGGGACAAGGTAAGTAAACCATGCCTGTGGATTCTGCGAGGCGAGCCTGAGTCTGACTCGGGGTTACCGATCGCAGCACAAAAATGTAACCCCGAGTCAGACTCGGGAATACCGCCAGGGGGGTTAAACAATGTACCTGTACATTGTTGTCTCTTCCTGGGTCTAGGGCGTGTGCGCGCGCCACCGACGACCTGCTCCTGCTGTGATTGGACACAGCAGAAGCCAATCAACGTATCCGTCAGATGCAATGTCCACTGGGACCCGCCAATCATTCACAGGAGTGGCAGAACAGTAGTCTGCCTATGTAAACAAGGCGGACCGCTATTCTGTCAGAGAGGAAGATGGAGATCTTGTGTTACTTCTAAGCAGGAACCCAGATCTCTCTCTTCCTCTAGTTAAGCCATCTCTCAAACAGTTATTAAGCACACCCTAGGAGCATGCTTAACCCGTTTATCACCCCTGATGTTATCCCCTTCCCTGCCAGTGTCATTAGTACAGTGACGGTGCATTTTTTTTTTTAGTACTGACCACTGTATTGTTGTCACTGGTCCCCAAAAAGTGTCACTGTGGAGTTGATTTACTAAAGGCCAATAGACTGTGCACCTTGCAGTTGCTCCAGAGCTTAGTAAATGAGGTTAAGCTTTATTTTGCATAGAAAACCCAATCACATGATTGGTTGATGAAAGTCAGCAGAGCTTCTGCTCATTTACTATGCTCTGGAGCAACTGCTCTTGCCGAGTGCAACTGCACTTTGCAAAGTGCACAGTCTTTTTGCCTTTAGTAAATCAACCCCTTAGTGTCCGATTTGTCAGCCGCAATGTCGCAGTCCCGCTAAAAATTCGCCGCCATTACTAGTAAACATAAGAATAAAAATGCCATAAAAATGTCCCATAGTTTGTAGACGTGATAACTTTGTGCAAAGCAATCAATATACGCTTATTGGGATTTTTACCAAAAATATGTAGCAGAATACATATTGACCTAAACTGATGAAGAAATTTGATTTTGTACATTTTTTTATTGTGTATTTTTTATAGCAAAAAGTTAAACAAATATATATATATATTTTTTTTAAATTGTCTTTTTTTTTGTTTATAGTGCAAAAAGTAAATACCACCAAAAGAAAGCTCTATCTGTGGGAAAAAAAAGGACATCAATTTTGTTTGAGTACAGCATTGCATGAACGCACAATTGTCAGTTAAAGCAACGCAGTGCCGTATCGGAAAAAATGGCCTGGTCATTAAGGGGGTGAAACCTTCCGGGGCTGAAGTGGTTAAGCTCCACTGGGGCAGGAACTGATGAAAGAGTTGTAACTTGTCATGTCGCTTGTTGTTGTGGTGGGTAATCTTGTTTGAAAGCCTCCTAAAATGAATTCATGAAAAAATAATAAAATACATGGATTACTCCCAAATGACAAAATTCTTCCTGATCCCCTATGCAATAAAAATGACACCTTAGAGGCCACATTTATCCCCCGTAGCAGGAGAGACGATGGACTGGCAAGGTTTTAGGATCACAGCTTAAGCAACTACTGTGCTGAGAGCCTGTTTAGCTTGGCTGATCCACCCAACCCTCATGGTCTGGCATCATCCTCGTACACCTGCAGCTTCGCTGGCATCCTCCTCCGTGTGAAGGATTGAAAGAAGTGTCTGCCTGGCTCTGGAGAGACCCCGAGTAAACATTCCATTTATTTTAATAAAACCCCTGACGCTTCAGTGTTTATTCTGGTAAGCTTTGATTGCACGTACTCTCCAGTCCAAACCGCTGCACCTGTGCCTACAGGCCAGGAATAGGGCTCTGCCAGAGCAAAGCTAAGGGCAAGACTTTTATTGAAACCCCGGTGTGTTATCCGTCAAAGGCCAGACTTCTGTCCAAAATAGACGGTAACATTTACCCTTCCGCTTGAGTCACAGCAGGCGGACAGAGCAGGAGGTACACCAGGGTTAAAGCAGAAGCAAAATACCTTTTCCCCAAATGAGCCATTAAAGAATAACCCTTACATGCCCAGGTACAAAGTTTGTTTTTTAGTGCTTGATCTAAAAAATGACTTTAAAGATTTAGGTTCCGCCATGGAAGGCATAGGAAAATACTGAAAGCTTGGGTGGTCCTGAGTTCTGTCTGGTGTAACCCACATTCCTATTGTATGTGATAGGGTTGGACATGGGAAGGTTTTTGGCTCATACAATTAAAGAAGAGTTCCACCCAAAAGTTGAACTTCTAATTTAAGTACTCCTCGCCCCCGTACATACCACATTTGGCATGTAATTTTTTTTTGGGGGGGGGGGGGTGGGTACTTACTTTAGAGAGGGGCTTCCTGTCCCCCTCCTCTACCCCCCTCAATCTAGGCCATCTTCTGGGACACGTGACAGGTTCCAGAAGATTGCCTGTCCACTCTGAGGGCCCGACCGTGAAGCCACGCCTGACCGTGAAGCTCCCACAGTTTCAATGACGGTGCCACGGAGAGGAGGGGGAGAGGAGTGGGGCTCCGTGCTGTTGCATCGCTGGACCGCGGCACAGGTGAGTGGCTGTTTATTAAAAGTCACCAGCTATGCTTTTTGTAGCTGCTGGCTTTTAATAAACTAAAAATAGCCTGGAACTCCGCTTTAAGTATATGTAAACCATGACTGGGTAAGTTAACTTCGCCAAAATATACTAAATCTGGAGAGTACAAAATCTGGTGCACGGCTGCATAGAAACAAATCAACTTCCACGTTTCATTGCCAAAGCTTAATTGAACAACCTGAAGTTAGAAGCTTTAAAGCGGGGGTTCACCCTATAAACGCAAACATTTTTTTTTTTTTCTTATACCATAAAATCAGGCATTGTAGCGCGAGCTACAGTATGCCTGTCCCGATTTTTTTATCCCCGTACTCACCTTGTACTCGTAGATCGAAGATACCGACTCCCCTCGGGGAATGGGCGTGCCTATGGAGACGGAGGATGATTGACGGCCGGCTCTGGCGCGTCACGCTTCTCCGGAAATAGCCTAAATAGGCTTGGCTCTTCACGGCGCCTGCGCATAGCCTGTGCGCAGGCGCCGTGAAGAGCCGAGACCTACTCCGGCTGTCTTCGGGGAGAGTGACGTGCCAGGGCCGGCCGTCAATCATCCTCCCTCTCCATAGGCACGCCCATTCCCCGCGGGAGCCGAAATCTTTAATGTACAAGTACACAGTGAGTACGGGGGTAAAAAAATCGGGACAGGCATACTGTAGCTCGCGCTACAATGCCTGTCTCGATGGTAAAATGATGTAAGTGAGGGTGAACTACCGCTTTAAGTAAATCTACCACTGTGTTTTATACATAATTGCCACTTTTTACTCTTTAAAAAAATAAAATTGGGGGGGGGGGGGGGGGGGGTCGTAGTGTTTTTCAGGCACTTCCTGTCTATATGCAATCATTCCAGTGTTATCTGCACACCATTGCTCTGGAATGGCTTCCTGATGGTGGACCGTGGCTGAACATTGGGGTTGATTTACTAAAGGCAAATACATTGTGCACATTTGCTCCAGAGCTTAGAAATTTGGTAAAGCTTCACTTTGCAAAGATTACCCAATCGCATGCAAGGAAAATAAAAAAAAACTGCATTTTTCTTGCACATGATTGGATAATAAAAGTCAGCAGATCGTTCCCTCATTTACTAAGATTTGTCACAAATGCCCTTGCAGAGTGCAACTGCACTTGTAAAATGCACAGTCTATTTGCCTTTAATAAATCAATCCCATTATGTTTGGGCAAGGCTGCTTGTAGTCTCAACTAAGGGTGCATGTGACAATGCAGGAGAAAAACTGGATGACATCTGTCACCCCAAAATTGGAACCACCTGAGCAAGGCCCTTCATGAAAAGATCCGCAGGTATTCTTTTAAGGTGAAGATTAATCTGTTTATAGTCTATGGGCTAGTTTTTTTTTTTTTACACACCTTGAGGACATCACCAATTGTAGAAGGAAGTTCCACATCCTTACCGCTCTAACATTAAAAGAACACCTTACGAAGTTTAAGGTTAAACTGCTTCTCATTCTACTTACCATATATACTCGAGTATAAGCCGACCCGAGTATAAGCCGAGGCCCTAATTTTACCACAAAAAAGGGGAAAACTTATTGACTCAAGTATAAGCCTAGGGTGAGAATGCAGCAGCTACTGTAAGCAAAAAGGAGGGTCAACAATGCCCATTTGCAGCTTCACTGTGCCCATTTGCACACCTCACTGTGCCCATTTGCAACCTTACTGTGCCCATTCTCATTGTGCCCATTGCAGCCTTACTTTGCCAATTGCAGCCTTACTGTGCCCATTCTGACTGTGCCCACTGTAGCCTTACTGTGCCCATTGCAGCTTTAATTTGCCCATTCTCACTGTGCCCATTGTAGCCTTACTGTGCCCATTGCAGCCTTACTGTGCCCATTCTCACTGTGCTCATTGCAGCCTTACTGTGCCCATTGCAGCCTTACTGTGCCTATTCTCACTGTGCCCATTGTTGCCTTACTGTGCTCAAGACAGCCTTACTGTGCCCAGTGCAGCCTTACTGTGCCCATTGCAGCCTTACTGTGCCTATTCTCACTGTGCCCATTGTAGCCTTACTGTGCCCATTGTAGCCTTACTGTGCCTATTCTCACTGTGCCCATTGTAGCCTTACTGTGTCCCATTCAGTCAGTGTAACTGTCGGGTCGTGGGCGTCCATTTTTAAAAAGTCGCGGCTTCCTCCTGGTCCGTGATAGGCGTTTGACACTGTGTTCGGCTACCGCCTATCACGAAGGTCCTCTCATCCTCGGACAAGAGGACGTCCATGATAGGCGGAACAATGAACACAGTGTCTGCTGGGAAAGTCAGAGGATGAGAGGACCTCTGTGATAGGCGGTAGCGGAACACAGTGTCAAACGCCTATCATGGACCAGGGGGAAGCCGCGACTTTTGAAAAATGGACGCCCACGACCCAACAGGTACACTGACTCGAGTATTAGCCGAGAGGGCTATTTCAGCCCTAAAAAAGGGCTGAAAATCTCAGCCTATACTCGAGTATATACGGTAATTGAGTGACCAAGTGTCTTCTTGAAGCGGCAGTAAAGTCCACTTTACAGGTAAGCCTTATTATAAAAATTAATATCTCCTAAACGTGCACCGTTTAGGAGATATTTACCTTGGATGCAGCCAGGTGACATCACGGGCGCATGCGATGTGAAGGTCCGGCATACCGCGCTGGACGGCAGAGCACCATGCCGTAACCAAGGGCTCCTAAGCGTATGTGCGGGAGTGACGTCATCGTGGCTCTAGTCACTCACACAGCCGGAGTCGGAGATAGAAGCCCTCTCAGCAGTGGCAGCATGCCACTAGAGAACAATGTTTTAAGGTATTTTTTAATGTGCTAATATGCGGTACATACTAGCACATTATGATATTATTTTGCAGGGGAACGTTTTTTTACTTTTGCAGTGGTTTACTATCGCTTTAAGCAACCTGAGACTGAGTAGTTTTCTCACTTTGCTGGAACCATCATTTAGATATTTCTTTGTGTAATGTGATAATATGTCCTCTTAAGTGTCTCTTCTCTAGGGAAAATAAGTTTAATGTTTGTAGCTGTTCATCATAAATTAGGTCCTCCAATCCCCTATAAGCTTTGATGCCCTTTTCTGGACTCTCTCCAACTCCACCACATCCTTCCTGATGTAGCGCTACCCCCAAAGAAGCTGCAGGACAGAATGGGTCCTCTGTTCATTGCCTTGAGCTTGTCAAGAAACTCAACCCAGGTTGAGTGTACAAACATACAATATCACAGGAATTCACTGAAAGTAATACTTGGTACCCAATAGTAGTGCAATATTAACCGGTTCCCAATCGGCTGACGTAGATTTACTGTGGCACAATTGCATTGCTGCGCTAAACCCCGTATGGGTAAGGGGTCTCCTTAAGGAGCCGCCAGAGGGCACGCATGCGCCACCGGAGGTGCGTGCCCACTGCACGGCGGGGGACCCGATGCGCATTGCCGGCTGGTCCGATCACTGCCACCCATGCGCAAATGTGTGCATGAGAGCCAGCATGGGGATTTGTGTGTGTAAACACACAAATCCATGTTCTGTCAGGGAGGAGTAGAAACAATGATATGTCTCCTCCCCCAGTCAATCCTATCCCCATACAGTTAGAACACATCTAGGGAATGCACATTTAACCCCTTGATTGCCCCTTAGTGTTAACCCCTTCCCTAACATGTACACAGTAATCAGTGCATATTTATAGCACTGTCCGCTGTATACAGTCAGGTCACTAAATATTGGGACATCGATACAATTCTAATCTTTTTGGCTCTATACAACAATGGATTTGAAATTAAACTAACAAGATGTGCTTTAACTGCAGACTTTCAGCTTTAATTTGAGGGTATTTACATCCAAATCAGGTGAACGGTGTAGGAATTACAACAGTTTGTATAGGTGCCTCCCACTTTTTAAGGGACCAAAAGTAATGGGACAGATTAACAATCATAAATCAAACTTTCACTTTTTAATACTTGGTTGCAAATCCTTTGCAGTCAATTACAGCCTGAAGTCTGGCACGCATAGACATCACCAGACGCTGGGTTTCATCCCTGGTGATGCTCTGCCAGGCCTCTACTGCAACTGTCTTCAGTTAATGATTGTTTTTGGGGAATATTCCCTTCAGTTTTGTCCTCAGCAAGTGAAATGCATGCTCAATTGGATTCAGGTCAGGTAATTGACTTGGCCATTGCATAACATTCCACTTCTTACCCTTAAACTCTTTGGTTGTTTTCACAGTATGCTTCGGGTCTGCACTGTGAAGTGCCGTCCAATGAGTTCTGAAGCATTTGGCTGAATATGAGCAGATAATAATATTGCCCGAAACACATCAGAATTCATCCTGCTGCTTTTGTCAGCAGTCACATCATCAATAAATACAAGAGAACCAGTTCCATTGGCAGTCATACATGCCCACGCCATGACACTACCACCACCATGCTTCATTGATGAGGTGGTATGCTTTGGATCATGAGCAGTTCCTTTCCTTCTCCATACTCCTCTCTTCCCATCACTCCGGTACAAGTTGATCTTGGTCTCATCTGTCCATAGGATGTTTTTCCAGAGCTGTGAAGGCTTTTTTAGATGTTGTTTGGCAAACTCTAATCTGGCCTTGCTGTTTTTGAGGCTCACCAATGGTTTACCACTTGTGGTGAACCCTCTGTATTCACTCTGGTGAAGTCTTCTCTTGATTGTTGACACACATACACCTTTCTCCTGGAGTGTTCTTGATCTGGCCAACTGTTGTGAAAGGTGTTTTCTTCACCAGGGAAATAATTCTTCTGTCATCCACCACAGTTGTTTTCCGCTGTCTTTTGGTGTTGCTGAGTTCACCGGTGTGTTCTTTATTTTTAAGGATGTTCCAAACAGTTGATTTGGCCACACCTAATGTTTTTGCTATCACTGATAGTGACACCTCTTTGGATCTCTCTTGGTGTTGTGTGGAGGGGGGGGCACTGACCTACCTGACACACACTGACACGCACTGACCTACCTGACCCACACTGACCTACCTGACATACACTGACCTAACTGACCCCCACTGACCTACCTTACATACACTGACCTAACTGACATACACTGACCTACCTGACCCACACTGACCTACCTGACGTACACTGCACTAACTGACCCACACTGACCTACCTGACATACACTGACTCACACTGACCTACCTGACATACACTGACCTACCTGACCCACCTGACATACACTGACCTACCTGACAGACATACACTGACCTACCTGACAGACATACACTGACCTACCTGACCAGACTTCAGGTGATGTCCTCCTGCAGCTCAGCCATAGTGTGCGGTGTGCCTATCATCATCACAGCAGGCAGCCAAAGCCAGAAGTGGAGAGCCACCTGCCCGAGCGCCAAGTGGGGATCTTCTCATAGTGATGCGGCCGCATTGAATTCCTGCCTTCTGGAGCCTGCAGCGCCTATGATGGATGTCACACGTCCCGCCACTGACCAAAATAAAAGGAGGATGGTAGTGAAGGGGGAAGGGGAACAAAGGTTTGCAGAATAATTATTGTGGGAGGGGCAGTCCTTTGAGATGTTCTTCTGCCAGCTATTCTTGGAACCCTTTAGGAGTGTTGGTGCACTTAACGACATTCCTAGTTAACCTGCATGCAGTATAGGCACAGTACATTATATGGAAAGGTGCATAGTAGATCTGGTTTAGATGCGATATAGGGTTGATATAGGTGCAGTCTAGGTTTGGAATAAGTGCGGTATATGGTGCAGTATGGGTGCAGTATGGATTGCGTACACTTGGTGCCCTGCTCTCAGTGGCTTAATCCCTGCTAGCAGTATAAGCAATGGGCGAGTAGCCCTCTCACCAGTCCCCGGGATACTGCTGTAACCTCTCGCTGTAGAAAGGGGAGCCCCAAAAAGCCAGCGGAGGGTGAGTGGACATTCAAGTCTTCCTACAGCAACGGTGCAGGCGACAGACGGTGCAGTGCTGCCCTGCCCCAGGTGTCCTTACTCTCAGTCTTATGCTCGGCTCTCCGCTGATATGGTCTCACGCTGGCATTTGAATATTCGGAGGGAGGTAGTATCCCTCAGTGCTAGGAGGAAGAACTTTCCCTGGCAGTTTAATAAAAATCATCTCTCCACTCCTTCTACTGCACAGTGCCTACTAGGATCTATAGTGTAAGGAGTCTATACTTCCCAATGGTGGCCATCTCAAACTACAACTCCCAGGATTCTCTGCATAAAAGTTTATAAGCTTCCTTGGCTTTAGCTCTCCCTCTAATGGTCGGAGGAGAATGGTGCAGCATAACGTCAGTATCTCAGTAGAGGGAGGGAAAAATAAAAGGCAATGGGGTTGATTTACTGAAGGCAAACAGACTGTGTACCTTGTAAAGCATGGTTGCACTCTGCTCCAGAGCTTAGTAAATGAGGTAAGACTTCACTTTGCAAAGAATACCCAATCATGCGCAAGAAAAAAAAAAACATGAGCTTCTGCTAATTTACTAAGCTCTGGGGCAACTGCAACAGCACTTTGCAAAGTGCACAGTCTATTTGCCTTTAGTAAATCAACCCAAATGTCTCCTTCTCCATATTGCTGTAGCTCAGCTCCTGGCTACACTGGGGGTTGACTGGAACTGGATGGCATACTCAAGATGTTTTCCGAACCAGAGTTTTGTAAAGTAGTAGAATTATAGTTTTATGTGTTGTGCAAATACACCTTTTAATGCATGCTAATAGTCTGCTAACCTTGCTTTCTGCAGCTTGACATTGCATATTTTTGTACATCTGTCATCTACTAGGATCCCCAGATCTTTTTCCATCCTTGATTGCGCAGAAGTTCTCACCCTAGCTAGTAAATTGCATTCATATTTTTGGCCCCCAAGTGCATCACTTTATATTTTTATTATATTATATTAAACATAATTTTCCATATAGTTTCCCATCCCTTTTTTTATCAAGGTACTTCTGTAACGTTGCAATATCCTAGTGTGTGGTTATAGCACTGCTTTGCTTTGTATCATCAGCAAACATTGAGTTCCAACTATTTATTCTAACCTCTATATCATTTATGAACAAGTTCAAAAGAATTGGTCTATTATATGTACACTGACCAGTCTTAGAAGGCCAGTCAGACACTAGATGGTGCTCTATTAAAACAAATGTTAATGGAATGCCTAATCCTAAACTCTTTGAGGCCACATTGCACAATAATAATCAGCTAACGTTTAATGTTTTCAATTACCATCAGGTCTGCGCTAATGATGAATAGAGTACATGGTATTAGCTAAAAAAGTGGATTGATGGTTCTACATGGTTATGTGATACTCTTAATACTGTATGATTCTAAGCATTTTCACTCTGATGGGGATAATCTAAAACAAATGTTCTCAGGCTTGGAGATGAGAATTGAAGCCTCAGCTATTTGTTCATTTTTCTCATGTCTTGTATGGCAATTAATACAGAGAATGAAGCCAATAAGTAGTTTGCGGTTCTTCCTGATTTTTTAACAACCTTTTGAATCCTAAAGTAATAATACAGAAAAAAATATATATATATTAATTTCAAGGATCAATCGACTCAAAAACGAATTGAGCTATTGACAGATGTATGAGTCACCTGACGGCTCCTTTTTATCTGTCTGAAGCTCCAGTGACAAGATCTACTAATTTGAGTTCCCAGGTCCACCCACCTGCCATGGCAACTGTGAGTCAGGGGATCACAGCTGAGATCAGCCATCATCTCTTGTCACCACAGAACTTGAGATTGAAAACAAGTTGGTAAATGATTCAGCTCTGGAAACTGGAGCATGCTCAGTAGAGGTGGCAATGACGGATCTATACAATCTTAAACGGCAGCGGGGACACAGGGAGGGAGGGAGGGACAGGTTGAACAGCAAGATCGACCAGGTTTTTTGCAATCTACAGAAAACGAATGCTCTAGTGGCAAAGACAGTATGAACACAATGTAGTATTGACAGTTTATAATGATTTGGGTTTAATGACACTTTAAAGCTATGAGAAAGGAATTAAGGGTGCCGCTTCAGGCTCTAGTAGGTCCGACTCCTCATATGCTGACAACCGCTGGGAGCGCAGACACGGAAAGAGATTGCCTCAGCTCTATAGAAGTCAATGCCTTTAAACCTATGGGCACTCTATAATGTAAATATCAACTAGGAAATTGGTACTCTAGCCCATCCCTAGCTGTTCAGTTAGGGAGACCACCATATTTAGTGGCCAGTAGCAAGGCATGGTAGATGATGAGCCAACGTTCTGACTATTCATTTATTTGCATTAAGGGGGTTTTCAAGACTCCCAGAAAAGAAAACTGAAGGCGCCTTCTGTAAATTTAATGGGTACCACTACAGGAACATGCATACCCTCAACTTTCTGAGATGGGAAAGAGGGACATATTTAGCACAAAGAATGTAGGCAAAGGACACACCCATCACATGGTGAATGAGAAAATACATTTTTTATAAATATACCCACAATTTTTTTTTATTTTTTTTTACTACTACTATTCCTTTTTACTAGCATTTGAAATGTAAAAACACAATGATTTAGAAGTTGGATGAAAGGTTTAAGATTACAAAACACTTTTTGATAGATAAATGCTGCATTTGTATACAACTATATACATCAGACCAAAATGAGGGACAATTTAAACCAAAGAGGGACAGAGAGACTTTGATAAAAAAAAAAAAGATGGACAGTCCCTCCAAATAAGGGACAACTGGGAGCTATGTACATTCAGGCAAAAGCAACAGGTTGCTTTAATTCATATAGGACAGGATAGTACCGCTGTGAAGTAAGAGGGCGAACCAATTTTTCTTCCCTCCTGCTCCTATTGTTGGGGTCTTATTTATTAGGGTGTGCAAAACAAGAATGTGTATGTGTTGCCCCATAGATTTATACCCCATAGATTTATACCCCATAGATTTATTCTTCCATTCTTTGACTGCCATTTTGAATCTTTTGCACAGATTTGATTGGCTACTATGGGCCAGTAGAGCCCTTTCCTACGGCATAAACTTTCATGAGTCTCTCACCTTTATCCTTGTCTCTAAATACCACTAAAGCTGCACAGGTAATGCTCTTCTGGCAAGTGGGCAATCCTTCGGTATTCTGTTTTTTATAAAAGATGTATTACTATTTTTATCAAACATTTTTGTGATAGGAAGTATGCTAATTCAATAAAACCACATCACCAGAAAACTATTCTATAGAATGTATCCTTTTGCATGCTCCTTTTGCCTGACGTACATTGTGTAAAGGATCTTGTTCGGGTAAACTGTTTCAGTGTTTGGATAATACATGAAAGATAAGCGTCTTCCAGAAGATCCGCAATCAAGAAAAAATGTCTATTTCCTTCAGGCTGATATTTGTCATTGTGCCAGGTATTGCATTATTAAAGGCGAACTGTAGTTTATTCTATGTTGTTTTTACCCAATATAAAAGTAAAATCTAGTAATCTAGAGCTCTGTGATGAACCTGCAACATGGTATAAGAAAAATCACACACCAATCATTTGTGTTTTATAGCTATCTTAAATGATTTGTATAGGCATCATCCATATTTATCCCCAAATCTTCCTCACCCCTTCTAGAATATATTCCAATACTATTTTTTGCTTGCAGAGGAAGCTACTGGTAGGAGGGATCAGCATGATGCCCATTGGTGTGCGTAGGAGGTGTGCCCTAATCACTATGTGCAGTACCGATTCCCGTCTTCCCCCATGTTGGTCATCCAGCCCCACAGTGCTGATAGCTCCCCCAGCTGCTGCAGGGGACATTTCAGGATGGATATTGGGGGAAGGGGCTAGTAAATATGTCATTGACCAGCACCTATCTTTTCTAAGTGAACACACTCACTGTGTTCATTCATAATTCAAGCTTAGTAAACTGTGTTTACTATGCTTCAGCTTGTGAATCAACAGGAAGCCGCTCAGCACAGAGGACTTTCCATTTATTCACTGTCTCATGCAGCTAAGGCTGCAGAGAAAGGCATGTGTTTGAGCTTTTGGGGTGCACACCCTAATGCAATAGACTACACATACTTATGATGATGCCCTCAGTTAATTCTTACTGATGCAGGCATGTCCCAAGGATTATATCTACAAGATGACTTTTGCAACATATAGTGTGTGGGTAGGCACTTAGGAAAAAAGGCAGTGTAGCGCCCTCTACCATAGGTAGGTGTTAGAGATGAGGATTTTTGTTACCAGGCAGGTAAATCTAGGCAGGCCTATGCTGCATTCTAAGCCTGCTTGTTTTTGATCTGGGGGGCAGGGAGTGGTTAGTGTAGCAGTGGGTGTGATCACCTGTCCTTCAGTACTTGGGTGCCTCCCCTGCTTCCAGGGAGAATGTTCTGGAAGAGGGGCAGGGCTGGGAATTGGAGTGACAGGGAGCTCATGTGAGGAGCGCTGACCAATCCCCAATTGGAATTGGCAGGGAGCAGGCCTCCTTCATGAGCTCAGGTTCAGTCCACTGGATGGGAGTTGTCAGCTGGGTGAAGTGAAGAATTGAGTGTTAGACTGCAGCAGGAGGCCCATTCCCATCTGGTGGGGGGTGCGCGCCTCAGCAGAGGAGCTCGGGAGCTGGTGGGAGCCTCATCCTTACACGGTCATGGAGGAGGTGTCCTGGAACAGAGGAGCTGGAGCAGCAGTCGGTACGCACAAAAACATCATGATGAATTATATCCCCTACTACAGACATTATCGGCTGTAGACCTCCTTTACCAATCGTGGCCTCTTCCAGCTCTGGCTGTCCTCCTCTGGAGGCAACAGGCCACAGGATAATGCACCTGTGTGACTTTTCTCCATAGGCTCCAAAGAACAAGCCATCTCCTTGCAAGCTGATAAAAACTTAAGAGTTTAAAGAGTTTTAAAAGTAACGTTATCTCTTAAAAAATGAAATGGATATATTTACATGTAGAAAGCCCCTTAACCTCCCTGGCGGTATGATTCTGTCAGAAAAAACATGCTAAAAGCGGTACCATTATTTGCAAGGAAATTTGGCGTTTTATATTGTAGGTCTGTAATTTTTAGAAATAACTCACTTAAATCTGACCAAACAAGCTTCTAATAGGCATCCCGGGTATGACATTTTTTTAAAAACAAAATTATAAATTATAATATAATAAATAATTATAAATAATTATAACAAATAATAATATAATTATAATAAAAATTATTCAATAATGTAATCAAATCAAAATCACTGAAATTTGCTCAGTTGCAGAATTGTTGCTGTCATTATTTTTTTTTTTTATGACGAATTTCCCCACAAATCGCTATCGCACAATTCTGCAAGTGATTATAATTTATTATCGCTGTTTTCTAGCTGATCTAAAACTATTTTTGACATAAAGGGACACTTTTGGTTGCTATGGACAATCTACAGTTTGCAGGGAGAAAGAAACGTTTTTATTATATAAAATGACATGCATGACACAGGACAGACCACTAGGGACAGGGGGGGTGTGTTCTTTTTACATACAGTACTGTAATCTATAAGATTACAGTATACTGTATGTAAAGTGTTTGTTTACTTTTTTGAATTTGGCGCCGTTCTCCGTCCCCGTGCGTCGTAACGTCGCAGGGAACGGAGATCGGCGTCACACGGAGGCACTGTGTGAATCGAGCGAGGTCCCGCTCGCTCACACAGCGCGGTGGCATCGCTGGATCCAGGGACAAGGTAAGTAACTTGTGCCTGTGGATCTAGCGAGGCAAGCCCGTGGCTGACACGGGGTTACCGCTCGCAGCAGGAAAATCTAACCCCGTGTCAGACACGGGAAGACCGCCAGGCAGGTTAAAGGGTCCACCCATTCCACACCAAAGACTACAGCTCTTTGGAGTTCATGTCTTTGCGCACTCCGTTATGGAGGCTCACTCTCTTCAGGGCATGTCTTTTGTAGTCTATCGCAGTCTATGCAAAGAGAGTTACATCCCTTGGTAAGAAACAGGTAGATAAACCTGGTGCTCAGGTGAAAATATGTGCCCCCACTTCCCCCAGAGTCTCCAGGAGTTCCACAAACAGTATGCAACAAAGCCTTTTCAATTCAGGGCTAAATATTGGAGAGTAGCCAGCATTTGGGTGAGAGAGCAGCGGATGGAATGGAAGTGGTTGAAAGTCCAAGCGATCTACTCTACTGAAGAGTAAAATATGCACTTTGCCATCTACATTCTTCTAAACAATGTTAGAACGAGCTTCAACAACAAGCTCATGTTGTTGAAGCAAGAACGCAGAAGAGCGGAAGCAGCCTGGAGAAGAAGCCACACAATTTACAAACTAATCACCAAGAAATATCATAAAGAAATCTTTAAAGTAAAAAAAGATCACTTCTCTAATATCCTCGCTAAAGCACGTAACCGCCCCCGCGAACTATTTAACTTAGTCGCTCAGATCATGAACCCAGCCTGCCTAGAGGCTCCAAATTTTGAATCACAAGAGTTTTGCAACTAATTATCGGATTATTTCATTAACAAAATTGAAAAAATCTGTGAAATTATTCAGCAAAAGCGAACCTCCACCGACTCCCCTTTAAATTAAAAATGCAATATTCACACAAATATGCCACAATCAACTAAATTCACACTAAAGCCCATCTCCATCGACACCACAAAAAATATAATCGGTACCCTGCGAGACAGCACAGAACAGCACCTAATGATATCATCCCCACTAAACTGTTGAAAGAATGTGCCGATATTGTGGCACCATCTATCACGCACCTCATAAATCAATCATTTAAGGAAGGCATGGTGTCGACCCCGCTGAAACAAGGCATAATCAAACCAATTCTAAAAAAACCTACCCTTGACCCCAAAGACCCAAACCATCGTCGACCCATAACAGTCATAAACATTCTCTCCAAGGTAATGGAGAAAGCAGTTGTACAACAGCTACAACATAATTTAGACACCCACAAACTACTGGATCCACTTCAATCGGGTTTCCGTCCTGGTCACGGGACATAAACAGCACTTCTCAAAATATGGGATGACGCTCTCGAAGCAGCAGATGGAGGAGAATTTTGTCTTCTGGTACTGTTGGACCTAAGCGCAGCTTTTGATACAGTAGACCACAAATTATTGTTGACTCGCCTAGCTGAAGTAGCTAGAGTGGCAGACTCAGATCTACCCTGGTTCTCCTCCTTTCTGGAAAACCGATCACAAATAGTGAAACTAGGTCCTTTCACTTCTGAAAAACGCACAGTGTCCTGCGGTGTCCCTCAGGGGTTACCCTTGTCGTCCGTACTATTCAATATCTATCTCCGCCCTCTCCTCGAAATCATCAGTAACCAGAAGTTACTCTACCATTCCTACGCGCATGACACCCAACTCTACTTTTGTATCAGCAACAAAAATAATCATTATCTCGGACTAGAGAAATGCCTTGCTTTGATAGAAGATTGGATGGCGGAGAGTTACCTTAAACTCAATGGCTCAAAAAAAGAACTTCTTCTGCTCCACGCCAACCGAAAGAGACTTCCCACGGCAACATGGACACCCCCGCCTACTTTGGGACAAACCATCGTCCCAAGCATCAAAGTCAAAAGTCTTGGAGTCACTTTTGACTCCAACATGACAATGGATGCACAAATAAATTCAGTAGTCAGTGGATCCCACCATCTGCTGCGCCTGCTACGTAGACTCATTCCCTTTATCCCAAAAGAAGACATAGCAGTCGTAGTGGGAACGATAATCAACTCCAGACTCGACTATGCAAACGCCCTTTACCTCAGACTTCCAAAGTACCAAATCGCTCGTCTACAAGTCGTTCAAAATATGGCGGCACGACTTGTGACTGGAAAAAAACCCTGGGAATCAATTTCTCTCTCCCTGAGACCTCTTCACTAGTTGCCAGTAAAAGACAGAATTTCGTTTAAGGCACTTTGCCTGACGCATAAGTGTGTTCAAGGAAGTGCTCCACAATATCTATGTGAAAAATTTAAATGTCACAACCCCAATCGCAATCTACTAACCAAAATCTACTCCAGATACCCATGGCCAGATACAAGTCCAAAGGAGAACGTAGATTTGCAGTCCAAGGACCTAGACTATGGAACACTTTACCAACCAGCATCCGAGCGGAAGTGAATCACCTGGCCTTCAGAAAAAAAATCAAAACCCATCTATTCTGAAGGCAAAAGATAGTAGGGAATGGATACCAAGCGCCCTAAGGCGATTCAGTTTGCATGTGTTGTGCTATACAAGTTTTTAACTCACTCACTCAGTGAGATTCTAGGGTAGCGCACATAAAGGCTGTAGTTACTTTTTCTTGGGTTTTAGAATGAGTTGCCTATAACAGGTCCCACAAGCCCTGAAATGCACTCTCTTATGCCGTGTACACACGATAGGACATTCTGACAACAAAACTGTGGATTTTTTTCCGACGGAATTTTGACTCAAACTTGTGTTGCATACATACGGTCACACAAATGTTGTCTGAAATTCTGAACATCAAGAATGTGGTCACGTACAACACTACGTCGAGCCGAGAAAAATGAAGTTCAATGATTCCGAGCATGCGTCGAATTGATTCCGAGCATGCGTAGGATTTTTTTGCATCGGAATTGCATACAGACGATTGGAAATTGTCGGAAAAATTAAGAACCAGCTCTCAAACAATTGTTGTCGGAAATTCCGACAGCAAATGTCCGATGAAGCCTACACACGGTCAGAATATCTGACCAAAAGCTCACATCGAACATTTGTTGTCGGAAATTTTGACCGTGTGTACGCGGCATTACCAATTCCTTTGGTACCAGTGTGAGCTTCCAGGTGGCCAGTATGGGCCTGTATAAGTAAAAACAAACCAATAAAAAAAAAGTGCAGTGTTTCTAGAAAGGAAACCCATGTGGGTGACATTCACGGTCCAGGTGATCATGACCATGCCTCACCAGAAGCTGAATTATTCAGAATGCAACAGATTAACAGAACATTGAACAGACAAGTGCTGTAAGCCAGGGTAGTCTGTTTATATTTAATATAATTGTTTCAGGCAGTGCTGTAGTGGAGTGAGTCAGTTCACTCTGAATTCCAGAATTATGAAGACATCTTATATATCGCTGAGAATATCGAGCTGTGCAGTTCCTTTTATCTATAGCAGATAGAATATATATATGCAAATAAATGACTGGGTTGCCAGTAGCAACTAATCAGATTCTCATATTCTAGGCAAAGATGGGTGCTGTGGGCACTGCCATAGCTCCAAACTGTCCCTGATTTCGAGAGACTGTTATTGATTTGGAGCAATGTCCCTCTGTCCCTCATTCCTCCTCTAGTGTCCCTCATTTTGGTCTGATCAATATAGATGTGTATAAAATGCCAGCCCCACCAATAGGAGAACTAAAATTCTGTGGATTTGCCATTTTCTTTTGCAGCATCTATTCCTGGTTGCTACTAGTTACTAACATCCACACATATTCACCCTACTGCCAGACATTCATATATCACTCTCCAGTAGACAATAAACAGTCATTTCTGTTGTTTTTTTTTTTGTTTATATGGGATGCCCATAGAACAGATTATATTCTCCATATTGTGGCGGCTGCGCTTTGCTGAATAGAGAACTTAGGAAATGATGGACTCTAACCTTGACAGCATGTCACTTTACACTTCTCTGCACAACTCCTGCAGACAGTTACTTCCAGGACTCTTCTCCTCCTGCACAAACTTCCCTGTCACAGTGTTAGTCTTTCCGCCCATCATCTTGAACTATACCAGGGATCACTCTGAATAATCCCTGGCTGTTGCTGAACTTGCTGTATTTTGATAGGCCAGGGGCCTGCAGTACCCCTGCTTAAAGGCCTAGTTGTTTAGCAGAAATAAAGGATAGATGGACTACTGATCCCAGCCAGCCCGACTTGCAAATCCTGTGCCCTCAAGCCACATCGATTTGTCACAAAACCCCACAGTCTCTCCTCTGGCCTTGCACTCAGCTCCCTTGGCATGCCTCTTCCAGATATCCACTGTGCTTCACTCACCGTACTTCTCCTTCCCTGAGTCTTTCATGAAGAATTTACCCGGACCATGCGTACTGACTGCTTCTCCAGCTCCTGTTCTAGGACACCTTCTCCATGACTTGTAAGGAGAGACGCCCTCCCATCTCCCGAGTTCATCCTGCACCCCCCTAGATGGGGATGGGCCTCCTTCTGCAGTCTAACACTCCATTATTCACTTCACCCAGCCAACACCTCCCCTCCAGTGGGGATTGGTCAGGGTTTATCACATGAACTCCCTGTCACTCAAGTTTCCAGCTCTACCCCTCTTCCAGAACATTCTCCCTGGAAGCAGGGGAGGCACCCAAGAACTAAAAGATAGGTGGTCACACCCACTGCTACACTAACCACTCCCTGTCCCCCTAGATCAAAACAAGCAGGCCTAGCACGCAGCCTAAATGTACCTGCCTGGCAGCTATCACCAAGAAAACCTCACCTCTAGCTACCTATAGTAGAGGGTGCTGCATATATATATATATATATATATATATATATATATATATATATATATACACATAAAAGTATCTGTTAATTAAGCACAGGTATCTGTTATTTTGAACATGTGCAGTGGCTTATATTCCATGACAGTACAGGTAATGTGACCTCTGGGGCCCTTTCTGGCTTCAGCCTGCACTGCTTACAGCCTGTGCTTGAAAATACTGCATCCAGATACTCCAGCCAAAGCAGAAGAGTTCCACCAGTCCCACATTAACAAGAGACCCAAACAGCTTAAACGAGGGGTAAATTCATCCTCCTGAGGAAACATAGTTTTATTTTAATTTTTTTATCAGATTTTATTTAACAAAGTTTTAAATTTTCCAAAACACACTTCAGAAAACATTACAAATACCCCCCCCCCCCCAAAAAAAAAGCAAACATTGTAGAAACACAGGCCCATAGATTGAATGATGGAGAAAGGGGGCAATCAGGGTACAGCCTATTGGAGAGTTTTACCCTTTTACAATGGTACCATTATAATGACTACCAGATCCTCCCTGCCAATCAAGAGTTTGCTAAAGGGCTTAATACACTAAAGTAGCTCTCGAAGAAATTAAAAATTAAAATGAAAAACAATGCTTTGGTCAGCCTAGTAAAATGGCCAGTTCTTATAAACATTTCATTTAGAGTGTTTGTTTTTTTTTGGACTTAAAGGCATCTTTTCAATAAGGGTTTGGTAGGACCTCATCTTTTCAACTGGAGGCTTCCAGGACCTCTTAAGATTTTATTTATTCATTTATTTGGTTGGTTATTAAAGAGAAAGTGAGTAAGTAAAGTGACAACCCCCTTGCTGATACTCTCCATCAACGTACTCCTTCACCACTCCGATGGAAGTTTTTGTAAATACCCAATTCTTCCAAGTACAAGGGGATGCAGTACTTGAGTCTGGTGCCAGCTTTCCTGGCAGAAAAACTGCCATGAGAGCTTTTGGCCGGGAATCCCGGCTGTGTGTATGCTCCATCGCAGTTTTCCGGACAGGAAAACCGCCGGGAATTTCCGGCGGGAGAAAAGAGAACATGTTCTCTTTTTTCCCGCCGGGATACCCGGTGGTTTTTAAGCCGGCAGTTTCCCTATGGGGAAAACTTGCGGTGGAGCATACACACGGCTGGGTTTCCCCGACCAAAGCTCTTATGGCAGTTTTCCTGTCGTAGGGGGAAAAAGCTACCGAGCAGGTTCTCGGGTTTCCCCTTGGTTTTCCTGGCTGACTTTTTACCGCTGGGAAAACCGATCATGTGTACAAGGCATCAACAGACAATTACTAGGGGAAGGTGAGTATCAATGGGGGAGGGGAGAGGGGGATTATTTTAAGAGAATCTGTCTGTAGGTAATTTTTTTAAATTTTGTTTTACACATAGAAAAATACTTAAAGCGGTTGTAAACCGCATAAACGTTTTTTTTTTTTTTTTAAACCTGCAAGACAAAAGGCATAATCAGCCCGTATGCACAGCATACTGGCTGATTATGAAATACTTACTTCGGAACGAGGTGAGGAACACTTACCTGGTCCACGCCGAGCGAGATGTCATCTTGCTCCGGCGTGTCTTCCGGGTATCGCCGCTCCATCGCTGTGATTGGCTGGAGCGGCGATGACGTCACTCCCGCGCGTGCGCGCGGGAGATTTAAATTCGGCAAGGTCCGGCGGATGCCGGTCCTTTAGCCGAGGATCCCCCCTGCACATGCGCCGCTGCAATCAGCGGCGCATTGCGGGGGGAATATCTCCTAAACCATACAGGTTTAGGAGATATTCTTGATACCTACAGGTGAGCCGTATTATAGGCTCACCTGTAGGTAAAAGTGACAAATAAGGGTTTACAACCACTTTAACCTCCCTGGCGGTATGATTCTGTCTGGAATTACGTAGCAAAAGCGGTACAATTATTTGCAAGGAAATTTGGTGATTTATACTGTAGGCCTGCAATTCTTAGGAATAACTCACTTAAATCTGACCAAACAAGAATCTAATAGGCATCCCGGGTATGACATTTTTTTAAAAACAAAATGATAAATTTTAATATAATAAATAATTATAAATAATTATAACAAATAATAATATAATTCTAATAAAAATGATTCAATAATGTAATCAAATCAAAAACACTGAAATTTTCTCAGTTGCAGAATTGTTGCTGTCATTATTTTTTTTTTTTTATGACGAATTTTCCCACAAATCGCTATCGCACAATTCTGCAAGTGATTATAATGTATTATCGCTGTTTTTTAGCTGATCTAAAACCATTTTTTGACATAAAGGGACACTTTTGGTTGCTATGGACAATCTACAGTTTGCAGGGAGAAAGAAAGGTTTTTATTATATAAAATGACATGTAGGGCACTGGGCAGACCACTAGGGACAAGGGGGGTGTGTTTTTTTTACATACAGTACTGTAATCTATAAGATTACAGTATACTGTATGTACTGTGTTTGTTTACCTTTTTGAATTTGGCGCCGATCTCCGCTCCCGTGCGTCGTAACGTCGCAGGGAACGGAGATCGGCGGCACAGGAGGATGCTGTGTGAATCGAGCGAGGTCCCGCTCGCTCACACAGCGTGGTGACATCGCTGGATCCAGGAGAAGGTAAGCCAGCGCACGCTGCAGGCTCTGCATGTCTACCCCGAGCGTGACTCGGGGATACCGATCGCAGCAGAAAAAACCCACCCCGAGTCACGCTCGGGGATACCGCCAGGGAGGTTAATGTATTCTGCCCAGATTTGCTGAATTTATTGCTTGTTCTGTTGTAAGATACAAAAGATCCTGTAAACGTTTGATCACTTATTTGAAATGTATTAATGATGTTTAATAGCCTGGAAAATGTTAGGAACCGCTGTATTAAAACTCTTCTCCAGGTAAGTTGGCCCACCCTTTGCAGCTATAACAGCTTCAACTCTGCTGTGGAGGCTGTCCACAAGGTTTAGGAGTGTCTCTATGAGAAGGTTTGACCATTCTAGCAGAAGCACATTTGTCAGGTCAGGCACTGATGTTGGACGAGAATGCCAGGCTCGCATTCTCTGCTCTAATTCATCCCAAATATGTTCTATCGGGTCGAGGTCAGGACTCTGTGCAGGCCAGTCAAGTTCCCCCAACCCAAAATCACTCATCCATATCTTTATCGACCTTGCTTTGTGCACTGGTCCAAATCATTTGATGAAGGGGGGATTATGGTGTGGAGTTGTTTTTCAGGGGTTGGGCTTGGCCCCTTAGTTCCAGGGAAGGGAACGCTTAAAGGGGTTGTAAAGGTTCATTTTTTTTATCACCTTAATGCAGAATGCGGTCTGACCGGTCCACGCCCAAATAGGGGAGGTCTCCAGGAAGGATGATGTGCCTTTATCCTTTCCCTACTCGTCTGGAGCCTTTCTCTGCTGCAAATTACTGTCCCTGTCAGACAGATGACCTGTCCTTACACTACCCACATGCGAAAATGCATGCCAAGCTCAGGAGCCAGGGCATAAAATAGGCTCAGCCTGACCCAATATGGGTGCCAGAGTCAAATGGGATTGCATCCTCCAACCGGAGAGCTTCCACAATGACCCAGGAAACTATAAAAGAACCATGTTCCTCTTGAATTCCTTTCCACATCTGATGCAGTTGTGAGAGAAGAAATGGAGGGTGAGAGTAATGATGGGGCGAGGCACAGTAGTGAGAGCAGAGGGGAAGGATGTGGGTTATGATGGGGGTCAGGTGCAGTAGTGAGAGCAGAGGGGAGGGATGTGGGTAATGATGAGGGTCAGGTGCAGTAGTGAGACCAGATGAAGAGGATGGAAGTCATGATGCAGATCAGAAGCAGCAGTGAGAGTAGAGGGGGAGGATGGGGGTCAGGCACAGTAGTGAGAGCAGAGTGGGAGAATGGGGGTCATAATGGGGGTCAGAAGAAGTAGTGAGAGCAGAGGGGCTAGGATGGGGGTCATGATGGGGGTCAGGTGCAGTAGTGAGAGCAGAGGGGAGGGATGTGGGTAATGATGAGGGTCAGGTGCAGTAGTGAGACCAGATGAAGAGGATGGCAGTCATGATGCAGATCAGAAGCAGCAGTGAGAGTAGAGGGGGAGAATGGGGGTCAGGCACAGTAGTGAGAGCAGAGTGGGAGAATTGGGGTCATGATGGGGGTCAGAAGATGTTGTGAGAGCAGAGAGGGAGAAAAGGGGCCATGCTGGGGGTCAAAAGCAGTAGTGAGAGCAGAGGGGCTAGGATGGGGGTCATGATGGGGTCAGGCATAGTAGTGAGAGCAGATGGGGAGGATCAGGGTCATGATGGGGTCAGGCGCAGTAGTGAGACCAGAGGGCAGGGCTTTTTTTCTCAGAAAATAGGTGCAGGAACTTAACCACGACCCCGTTCAGATTTCAAAAACAGTAAAGGGGTCTTAAAGGGGCATTAAATACCAGGATTGCATTACATATAGAGTGCAGAGTTCAGGGGGTTACACACAGAGTGCAGAGCTGTCACTTGTAAACACAGAAACCAGACTTCTGTGTTTACAAGTGCTTGTGGTGAGTAGGCACCAAAGGTTCTGAGCCAGAGGTGGTGGAACTGAGTTCCCCCAAGTTCCCCCTGAAAAAAAAGCCCTGCCAGAGGGTAAGGATCAGGGTCATGATGGGGTTCAGGTACAGTGGTGAGAGCAGATGGGTAGGATGGAAGTCGTGATGAGGGTGAGACGCAGTTGTGAAAGCAGAGGGGGATTGTGAGAATCAAGATAGAGGCCAGATGCAGTAGTGAGAGCAGAAAGGGAGTATGGCAGTCAAGCACAGTGGTGAGGGCGAAGGGTGAGGATGGGGGTCAGACACAGTGGTGTGGCAGAGGAAGAGGAAGGAAGTCATGATGAGGGTCAGGCACAGTGGTGATCGCACATTGCAAGGATGGGAGTCAGATGCAGCAAAGGGGGAGGAGGGGTGTCATGTTGGGGTCAGATAGTGCTGTGGCAGAGGAGGAGAAAGGAAGTCATGATGAGGGTCATGTGCAGTAGTGACAGCAGGGGGTAAAGATGGGGTCAGACACAGTGGTGAGAGCAGGGCCAAGGGGGCTGTTGATATACAAGAGGAAAGGTGTCACACAAAACAGGAAGTGAAGAGTAATCTCCTCTATGGGAACAAAGGCAACATTAAAATGTTACAAGCTCTATCCCTTCCCCTTTCTATCCAAAACGAAAAAAAAAAAACTTTAACCAGTCTCTCAGTTTCTCATTCATTAACAATTATTGCTACATACAGAGAAAATGACAACTGTCTTGGCTGTTATCATATCTTCATTGAATTGTACATGCAATCACCCAACGCATAAGCATCTTTCAGCCCCATTATGCTCCAGCCTAGCCGGCTCCAACGTCGGCGTGTTCTGTAGCTGCAGAACACCTGTGATATGGAGGCAACCATCCAACGTGAATTAGCATGAAACAAACTAATAACTGATTGCTGGCCAGGAATGTTTATTTTGGGTAAAGGCAGCACATTCCATGCAATAATATAAATTACTGCCGGCTTATTTTCACATTACGCCACAAGGAATCTCAATGCACAGAACCGCAGACTGTCTGAGGAACGATATCCTCACAAACACTGCACATTGTTGTTATAATCAGAGCCCGAGGAAACATCTGATTTCTACCCAGGGCAGAGAGAATGGAAGGTAAACATTCGCAAAACTGCCCTGATTTAGGTTTTCTTTGTTTCCCTGAGCTGAAGCAAACAAACGTTTTTAGAGGAAAAACATTCAGGATTATTTTCTAACACCAGGAAGATAAAAAGGTTCAGAGCGCAAGCTACTATGGCAAACTATGTTAAAAAAGAGATGTACTGTAGATACATTGATACATGGTGGCATCTGATGCTTGCATCTTGTCCTCATTTTGATGGAACAATATTCAGTGTGCCATTGTTAATTAAATCACTTGTTATGGCCCACGACAGCAAATGTCCAATGGAGCATACACACGTTTGGATTTTCCGACCACAAGCTCACATCAAACATTTGTTGTCGGAAATTCTGACCGTGTGCGCGGCATTAGAGGAGGGATCTGCACGTGTCTGATATCTGGCAGTCTGATCATAAATTGTGAGATACTCACCAGGCTATGTGACACTAAACCATATCCCTGTTCTCCAAACACATCCATTATTTATTGGCCCTGTTATCTATGTAGCACTACCCCCGCATGAGCTGCTGGTTATATTTTGGGTGGCACGTTACCTCTATGTTCTCGCTGTCCAGGGTGAAAGGAGAATCTGAAGAATTTCAATGTCCACACAATGCACTTCTTTTTCTTGGATTTAATTTGCAGAACTTTAGTAGAAAAGAAGGATGAGGGGTGGAAGGGTAGGTAGGTTCAGGTGCACAGCCACACATGAGGAAACACTCCTGTTTCCAGCAAACAGTTCTTGTCGCCACTCTAGCCAGAGTGGGTATTGCTCACCCGGATAGGTCCCTCTCACTGGCCTAGCAGCCGAGATGGCGCACAAAGTAAAGTACAGTCTCTGCCACAGACCTTCCTTTCTTGATGAGACACTTTGGTCCGGAATCCTCTGCCACAGGATTCAGCACCCGGATCTCTTTAGCTTTGTTTTTTAAGAACTTTTAAATCCGACAGGCGACACTGTCAAGCCTCTTGGTGTACGGTGCATCCTTCAATGAAGTTTCCAGGCCTTCTCCAAAGGTACCAGCCTCTTGGATGGCCCTCTCCAGGATAGGTCCTCCCCTGGCTTCCTTCATCAAGTGGCCTCTTCCCGCAGGACGGACAGCACAGGATCACCTTTGCAGTACAGGCCCCAGCCAGACAACTGGGCCACCAGATGAAGCCACAGCCCCGGGCCAACGTGGTCCCGAAGCTAGGATTCACAACGTGCACCCCTGGCCAGGCGGGCCATGAGGCACGGATGGACGGACCCCGCACCAATGGCGTCTGTTCCTTAAGTACCCCTCCCCAGCATGCACAGTGGGCAACCACTCCCACTGATTGACCGTCGAGGGGGACACTCAATACACCTTGACCTTTCTGTTGCCACCCTTGGCCTGGGGTGGTAATGACACCCCCAGGCGAGCAATGGTGGATACTCTCAGCACAGCCATGGCTGGAACAGAGGCTAAATTGCCCTAATCACTCTGGTTTGAGACAAATAACAGCTCAGACCCCCATTAAATTTAAAGCAGCGCCCTGCTCCTCAACAGGAGCAGAGCACTACATACTCCCCCCACTACAAAAAAACACTGTCCCCAGTGTCGGAACTGATGACATTCAAGCCTGAGCACCCGCACCTGAACCGTTATCTTGAAAAGGAAGGGAAAAGAAGAAATAGGAACAGTATACATGGTCATGCTGTAACAATTCACAAATTTACATCACTATCCCTGTTCTATCTATCTGCCCACTCTCCGGCAGTCTTGATAGAAGATCAGCTTACCTAAAAGAAAACAAAAAAGACACAAACACACACAATAATCCTACTCCTAATATTATATACAGTTAAGCTTCTTTCCTTCTTCCTTCTAAAGAACACAATAGCTAATTAAAGAGTCTTTACCTAGTCTTATTGACCAATGCCACCTGGTGGCAGAAATCGCAATTCGCAATTTGCAATTTGCACAAATCCTTGGCAAAAACCAGGGCTGTGGAGTCGGAGTCGGAGTCGAGGAGTCGGAGTCGGGGGAAATTTTGGGTACCTGGATTCGGAGTCGGCAAACAATGCACCGACTCCGACTCCGACTCCCACTCCTACTAAATTTAGATTGGAATCAAAAAAAAAAGCAAGTTTAAATGTCCCAATTCACAAAAAGTTATAATTAATGACTTCTCTACTGTAAGAATAAAGACCAATGCATGCAGTGCCTCACGTAACCGCAAAACGAACACGTTAAGTGACCGTGAAGAAGCATGCTTTTCATGTGCTTCACTATATGGCACGCAACGCACAATTAGGAGCTGCAATACTTATACTTTCCATAGTGTTGTGTTCTGCTTTTACAGGGAACGCAGCGTCCATGTGTAACCTAGCCTCTCACTGATAAGGGATTAAATAAATATGTTTTTTGCAGGACTAGAGAGTGAGACACTTGTATAAGTGAAGGGAATGGAGGGCCAATAGTTCAAGACTGAAGCTGTAAACCATTGGAAAAACTGCTGTCATTTAGCTAAGGCTATAAAAACTTGTAAACTCCGATTGTTAGCTTAAACTTTAAACATGACTATGGGATTCTCCTAGGAAAATCATGTTTTAGAATAAATGCCCCTTCCTGGATCCTCCCACTGCCCTATCTTCAGCAGCAGATAAGCACACAAAGAAGAAAGCAGCAGCCCTGTAAACTGTGCAATACAGTAGACTGTTGGCTTCCCAGCCAGTAGTCCTGTGGTAGGTTGCGTTTCTTTCCCTCAAGGAATGTACAAAATACATTTGCATATTAATACAGAGGAGTCGGAGTCGGGGAGTCGGAGTCGGAGTCGGAAGTACATAAAACTGAGGAGTCGGAGTCGGAGTCGGAACATTTATCTACCGACTCCACAGCCCTGGCAAAAACAAGTCTTGATCTCAGAGTTCGCAGAGGCCCTGGTCCTAACTGACTAGTTCCTCCTCTCCCATATCTCAGCAACTGAAGAAATAAAGCTCCTTCATGGAACTTGTTTTGAAGGAAAAAAAAACTCTCCAAAACAGGTCCTGCCGGTTGTAACGGTCAGGGGTTAACACCGTTTACAATCTTCCATTCCACCAACCCACGACAGCTTATCCGACAATCCAGCAGACAGGACCCATTGGATTTTCCCCAGCAATAAGGAGACAGACAGCTCTGTTACTGGTTCCAAAATGAATGAATCTTTAAATGGTAAAACTTAGATTTTTATACAGTTCACAACCAAAAAGCATACTGCAGTAATCAAAGGGACAATGGCACTCTCCACCCAAAACATCACACAATGGGCCCTTAACGAGTTCCCCCCTCATCCCAGACAGACATTCGGGCACCGCATCTGGAGGAGTTAATTACTACAGCTGATAAGTCACATTCTTTTAGTAAACATAATTGACATGCTAATCCACTAAACCTGAGAAGTCAGACATCTGACCTTTCAGACTGCCAACACATATCTATCATCAATAGAACTTCCACACAATACAGTGTCATTAGCATCCACAATGAAATGTCTTAGGAGCAGACCTAATTAGCAAAATGGACACAGAATGCAATCACAGCAAGACACTTAAACATCCCACAATAGGCAGCCTTAATTAGCATCTCAACAGTCTATGAGACATTCTTATTGACCTGTTGGGGGTCGGAATAAGCAACCTGTAATATTCCAAGATCCTGCAATACATGAATTATCATTAATGTCCCATCTCATGTAATCCAAGATATCAGTTCTCAGTCATCCTATGCCCAAAAGGGACATAGGATGACCCAAGAGTCATTAGTGCAGCTGGCACAGGAGTACTCCCCATCCTTCAAAAGTCTCTGGGTGTCACGGACCATTCCGTTACACCGGTCTTTCACAAATAAAACCGGGGATCCGGCAGGGTCAGGGATTTTCCCTGCTGGTCAAGGGTGGTGATAAAGTACACTTTGTCATCCTTGCCTTTGCATGACCACCCGATTGGAGTAAATGTGCCGACCATAGCTCCAATGCAGCCGACATCCTTCGAGGCGGTGAGTCATTATGAATGAATAGTCCAAGTTCCGGGATGGTTTAGGCATATTCAAATAGTCCCAAATGGCTTCCTTATACCACTTTTCACGGTTGACTTCAATCTCCTCCATAGTCGCCTTTGACACATAGGAAAACTCCAAGCCGTAGTCAATAGCTACCCTTTTCATTAATACTTTTTGCAAGCGGGGGAGTCTGGGTAGTGAAAGGGAGCTCCCCAGTCCCAGCATTACACATGCCTCTGGTGACCTTTTTAGAAGAGACGTAATAGATAGAGGTACATCTTTTTCACTAGACAGTTCCTGCATTAATGACAATGTCTAAGTTAACACCCGGGGTTTCCGCTCGAGGTGTTGTCTACCCAGAGTCCATAACTGAACATTTCTCTGAGCCTTGTGTGGAGGCAGTTCTTCATCTTTTGTTCCACATTAACTCGGGGAACTCTGGTTCAAACCAGTGATCATCACCTGCATCTGACAAAGAGTTCAGATCAGAGCCCCCATACTCTTCTGCAGGTAAATAGGTGCACACAGATTTTGTCAGTTTAATCCCAGCCTGCTTACCAGTTCCTGACGTGGACCTCACAAGTTCATTTACGTATCCCACCTTCTTCTTGGAGGGTGCAGTAGGAACAACTGCTGTGCAAACACTTCCAGGAACAACATCTGCCGGTGGCTTCGAAACACTTACAATAGCGACATCTTTGTTGGTGTCACTCACCGTAGCAGGCACGGCAGGTGTAGGTCTGGACGAAGGCCAGGAAGTAGCTTCTTCCAAAGTGACGGCGCCTGTGATCCAATCCACTCGATAGGAGCAGGGCGATCCGGTGGGTTGATCCACTCCGGACAAGTACTCCCCACACTGGAAGCATCAGCCGAAAGGTCGGAGCTGGACTGCCAATCCCTCGCATTTCGGGCCTCCACATTTCCGCTGGTATACAGAACAAAACGTCCATGCGGTTTCATGCGAATGCCCGTGTCTGTCAGCAAGGCTCCCGGCGGTGCGCAACTCACACTAGCTAATTTGAGGCCCTGATCTCCCCCAAACATTATGCTGTGCCCCACCATGTGCCTCCCCCCCCATTTTTTGTATTTTGCTCGGGCCGCCGCTGGAGTAACAGTCTCTCCTGAGAGGGAGAGCGTCCCCAGTCAGCTCTGCGGGGGATTCCTCCCCCCTCCCTCTGCTCGCCGACACTGCATAATGCGAGCGCTCACACAACCACAGCCGCCCAATCTGCTCCTTCCCCTGCATCCTCATTGGCACGGAGAATAGCGAGTTGCAGAAAGGACTCCATGAGAACTGTGGGGGGGTGGGGTGGGGGGGGACTCCATGAGCCCAAGCCTTCATCTCAGTTAATGAAAAAACAAACTGATTTCTCCCGTCCTTAGGACAAGAGAACCAGCCTGTAAATTCCGAGAGTGGTGACTGCAAGCTGAGCCGAGTGTCAGTCTATGACACTCTTTCACAGCCCAGCGAGTCCAGCCACCCCCCCTCACTCTTCTCACATACGAGCAGGGAGGAATACAGCTCCTCCTCCTCCTTTCAGTCCCGCTCCACACTATTACGGTGTGCTGTATTTTAAGAGAGGGGATGTGTGGGTGGGAAATATGAAAATCAGCAGCATTCCTGGCTGTGTGTGAATGATGCCTGAGATTCTAGCCTGGATCATGTTTAAGTGTGTGCACTGCAGACTGCAGTACACTGTAATCACTAAACTGCATTATCTCCATCCCTTCTCTCCCCCATCTGTCTCCCTCCCCTTCTCCTGTTCTTTCAAGACATTCACAATTTACTTTCACTTTCAGTTAGGCAGGTAACATACGGTGCAAATTTCTTTCCTGCATACACAGATTGCAGGAAAGAAACTTGCATGATTCCCCCATCAACACAGACAGTGGTGACAAGGGAATATCCCTCCTGCCCAGCAATTATATTCTCTCGACAAACAGTGATTATCACTAGTGGCTATAGAAACCACTAGTGATAATCATAAGAGAATCTGCTCATTAATGGTTCAAATCTCAGCCAGTTCCTGCTGAACCAGCTGAGATTTAAACTGCCTATGGCTGGTCTTAGCTCTTAGGCAGCCCATACATTGATCACTTTTTTCATTCAACTATTAGGTTGAAAAAAAAAATGAAATGATCCAATTCCCCCATCTACACATTATAGGTGGATGGGGGAATCCTCCCAGTGTGGACCAGTGCTGGAATAACCAGAGTTGCTGTCCTGTCCCGGCTATTCACAGCGCTGGTCTCTGTCTCCATGGCAGTGGCAGCAGCACATTGGAACCCAGTGCTGGTTACTTTATGGGGCTGATGTACAGGAGGGTCAGCACAATTTGTTGTTAGAGATGGGCTGGGCATGTTAAAAATTCCAGTGATCATATGGATCGTGTCTGCTGGATTGTGGAGTGTCGGATAAGCTGTCTTGGGTTGGTGGAATGGAATATCGTAAACGTTGTTAACCCCTGACCGTTACAGTCTTCTTTGCCACTTCAGCCAGAGTGGGTATAGCTTACCTGGACAGGCCTCTCTCACTGACCTGGCAGCCAGAGTATCACTCGGAACTTAGAGAACAAGTCTCTGCCACAGACCCTCCTTAGGATTAAAATAGCGGAGATAACTCTCCTCAAAAGACTTTGGTCTGGATCTCCTTCAGGTAGTTTGCAGGTTACCGACGGATAGGTGACCAACATCCTATCAGTACCCGGTTACCTTGATCCCCGGTGGATTGTCAAGACGCTATTGGATCGCCAGCCTCTCTTGGCTCTCCTCAGATGGACTCCCCACCGAACAGCTTCCTCTCACTGGGAACACGCTTGGGATCTTCTCAGGATTGGGGACCCAGTCGATTACTGGGGCCCAGCCACAGCTTAAAATGTTCCGGACCAACGTGGTCCCGGTACCAGGAACACTGTGTGGCACGCGCACCCCGGCCTGAAAGGCCATTTCGCCGGGGCACCGTGATGCAGTCACCCTGAAGGTGGGTGCCGCACTCTAAGAAGAACCCAGACCAATGGCGTCTGTCTCATAAATACCCTCCCCCAGCATGCACAGCGAGGAAAAATCCCTCCTGATAGGCTGCTGGGGAAAAGCACCCAAACCTCCAATCCACTGCTGCCACCTGTCGTCCTGGGGTGGGAACAGCACCCCAGAAGCAACAGAATGAGCCCACAGAAAGCCAAGCTGAGACAGAGACCCAATTTTGAACAAATCAGCTGAGCCAGAGCTAACTAACTCTCTGACCCCCTCTAAATTTAACTTAGCACCGGTACTTAGAAGTAACCAGGCACTACACACATATAGAGTTTTGTAGTGATGTGTGGCTTATAGGACTCTTCTCCCTTTGAATTGGTAACCATGGAGCTGGGAGAAGCTCCGCCCTCCCCTGCACACCCAGCAGCTGACGATAGAAGAGAACCTGTCGGAGCATTGAGCAGCACCCGTAGTTTGGCATTGCTTAACAATAATGTAATGATAATTTAAATTGAAGGGCCATACCACTGCTAAGAGGTCCAAAAGCAACTATATCTATTAAAAGTCAGGGCTACAATTAAAAAAAAATAGTCAACGCATTCACCAAAAAAGCAGTGAAATGTAATAAAAACACAAGACCTGGCTTTTTGACAATTCCTTTATTAATAGCTTTGTCTTCTCTAGCTGTCTCCTCCTCGAACTGTCTCTTCGCGCTGTCTTCTCCTTCCCAGCATCTCTTCCTGCTGTCTCCTCCTCGAGCTGTCTCTTCCCGCTGTCTTCTCCTTCCACCGTCTCCTCCTCGAGCTGTCTCTTCCCGCCATCTTCTACTCGAGCCGTCTTTTCCCGCTCCTGTCCTGTCACAAGGGGTTGGTTCTCCGGGTGATGTCCAATGGATGGCTATGCCCCATGTATATATAAGAGTCACCAGAGAGCGGGCAACAACAAAACAGATAAAGACATCAGAAGAAGACAGATGAAGACACAACAGAACTAGAGCGGCTTTTTTTTAAGCAGGTAATCAGCGGCTAGAACAGCAGCGGGAAGAAAAGGTGGTGGCGGTGGGAAGAGACGGCTTGAGTAGAAGATGGCGGGAAGTAATAGCTCGAGGAGGAGATGGCTGGAAGAGGTGGCGAGAAGATACGGCAGGAAGGAGAAGACAGCGGGAAGAGACAGCTTGAGGAGGAGATGGCTAGAGAGCTAATAAAGGAATTGTCAAAAACCGACTCTTGTGTTTTTACTACATTTCACTGCTTTTTTGGGGAATGGGTATGGGTACGATGTACAAAGTCCTGACCTCAACACGATAGAAGTCCGTTGGGATGAAGTAGAGTGGAGACTGCGAGCCAGGCCTTCTCGTCTAACATTAGTGCCGGACTTCACAAATGCACTTCTGGAAGAATGATCAAACATTCCCATAGGCACACTCCTAAACCTTGTGGACAGCCTTCCCTAATCCAAAATGTGCAAAATATATTAATAATACAACAATTAAAGTGCAAAGTGCTTAGGCACTATTGCACAAGAACTTTGCACTTTAATTGTTGTATTATTAATATATTTTGCACATTTTGGATTATAAATTATTTATTTATGTGTAGAACTACCTTTAGATATATTGTTTGGCAATTTGTATCACAATTGTTTGGTGGCTACTTTATTTAAAATTATTTTGATCTTTTGCACAATTTTTTTTATATTTTAACAATATTATTGTGATGCCACGTACACACGGCCATTTTTCGGGTTGTAAAAAATGACGGTTTTTTTTTATGTCATTAAAAACGATCATGTGTGGGCTCCAGAGCATTTTTCACGATGTAAAAAATGGGCATTAAAAATTTAGAACATGCTCTAATTTTTCACGACGTTTTTAACGTCGTAAAAAATAGTCGTGTGTGGGCTTTAACGACGTGAAAAAAACGCACATGCTCAGAAGCAAGTTATGAGACAGGAGAGGGAGTTCTTGTAAAACTAGCGTTCGTAATGGAGTAAGCACATTCATCACGCTGTAACAGACTGAAAAGTGTGAATCGTCTTTTACTAACACAAAATCAGCAAAAACAGCCCCAAGGGTGGCGCCATCTGAATGGAACTTTCCCTTTATAGTGCCGCCGTACGTGTTGTACGTCACCGCGCTTTGCTAGAGATTTTTTTTTCACGATCGTGTGTAGGCAAGGAAGCTTTAATGATCGGGTTGAAAAAATCGGGTTGTTTTTTCTAGACAATTAAAAATTTCATTTTTAACAACACGAAAAACGGTCGTGTGTACGCGGCATGAACCTCATATTTGGACGATTCATCAAAAAAGAAATACATGACAGTTAAGAGACTCCCAATGAATGCATACAAAGGCCCCAGCACATTTCGATCATTCCAATCAAAGTTTTTCTTCAGGGGGCATTATAGAAAGGAAGATCTAGAACAGGGGTCTCAAACTCAAATTACCTGAGGGCCACAAGACAAGTTTTCATATGCCATGGGGGGCCGCATGCAAACTATCAAACTTCAAAAACAACAGTACTGGTGTCAGCGAGCGCATTATTAACCCCCCAGCACTGGTGTCAGCGAGCGCATTATTACCACCAGCACTGGTGTAAGTCAGGGTTTGACAAATTTGCTTGGAATCTAGGAGCCAGCTAAAAAAGTTAGGAGCCAGAAAACGCACCCCGTCCCGACGAGCTTGCGCGCAGAAGCGAACACATACGTGAGCAGCGCCCGCATATGTAAACGGTGTTCAAACCACACATGTGAGGTATCGCCGGGATTGGTAGAGTGAGAGCAATAATTCTAGCTCCTCTGTAACTTAAAACATGCAACATGTAGATTTTTTTAAACGTCGCCTATGAAGATTTTAAAGGGTAAAAAAGTTTGTCGGCATTCCACAAGCGGACACAATTTTGAAGCGTGACATGTTGGGTATGAATTTACTCGGCGTAACATTATCTTTCATAATATTAAAAAAAATGGGGATAACTTTACTGTTGTCTTATTTTTTAATTAAAAAAAGTGTAATTTTGTCCCAAAAAAGTGCGCTTGTAAGACCGCTGCGCAAATACGGCGTAACAGAAAGTATTGCAATGATCGCTATTTTATTCTCTAGGGTGTTAGGATAAAAAATATATATAATGTTTGGGGGTTCTAATTAGAGGGAAGAATATGGCAGTGAAAATAGTGTAAAATTACATTAGAATTGCTGTTTAACTTGTAATGCTTAACTTGTAATACCAACGGCCACCACCAGATGGCGCCAGCTCACATCTGGTGGTAATAACTTGTAATACCAACGGCTCACCACCAGATGGCACCAGCTCAAAAAAAAAAAAAAAAAAAATTTTTTTTTTTTTTTTTTTTTTTGCTCCCCTCACTTCCACCCTGCCTGAGGGCCATTTATAACTGGTCCGCGGGCCGCAAATGGCCCGCGGGCCGGTACTTTGAGACCACTGATCTAGAACATCGAATAAGGCAACACTTGCAAGTCAGAGATTTGGAAGTATTCCTTCCAAAGTCCACAGTGCTCACCAAAAGGAAGCCTTTAACTTCCATAAGAATGTCTATCACAGGCAGCCAGGAAAGTAATGCAATTCATCGCCACTAGTGTGCAGCAGAGTGTGGAGGATTTTTCAGTCTATGGTGGTTGTATTGGAACCATTTTTTTTAAAAATTTTGTATGCTTATTATTATTTATTTGCTAGTATAAAAATTCCTGTATAATCAGTTTGCTTTCTTTACAATCTTCACAGGTACCTAGGCAAGACTGCTTATTCTTACAAGATCTGTATGTTCAAAAGCCATACAGTATAACTAAATCTAAAAATAAAAAAATAAAAAACACAATGAGGGGGATTTACTAAAACTGGCACACACAGAATCGGGTGCAGATGTGCATGGTAACCAATCATGTTCTAACTTCAGCTTCTTCAGTTAGGCTTTGACAATACAAAAATGGAAGCTGATTGGCTGTTATGCACAACTTCACCAGATTCTGTTTGAACCACTTTTAGTAAATGTCCCACACTGTACTGAACAGTGCAAGTAAAAAAAAAAAACTTTTAATAAAAGAAACTGATAAAAGGATGACTTGATTAGGTCATAAAACCAGAAGATGCCTCTCCCATGGAATACCAGGTCACATCTGCAGGTGCTGAACTCACTCTCAATAGGCAGCCAGCAAATAGAGAGATGAAAGCAAGGCTACTTTCCCTCCGGGTTAAATTATATTCATTCATAGAGTAGTTTAGGAAAATATCACATTATGGCCACTAGATGGAGCTAACGATCATGCTTAAAATAAAAAATGTATTTCCTGTGATCAGCAGTTCCATCCAGTAGACATTAAATTGTATTTTCCCGATTCACTCTATTGTGTATGAATGAATAATATTCACCCTGGAGAGAAAGGGCCTAGTAACATTCAAATTTGCCCCCATTCGAACAGAACAGGTGCACATGCAGTTTTACAGGATGAATAAGCCCTGGATTTTTTTTTGTAAACCCCTTAAAGTATATGCAAACTTAAAAACAAACTTTTTTTTATTTGGTTTCTTTTGGTCTGTAAATACACCCATGAAATTGTTAAAGAGGGGGTTCACCCTAAAAACTAATTTCTAATATTAGAGCCAGCATACTAAGGACATTTACTTTCGGCAGGTCATTTTTTTTTTTTCTCCGTACATACCTTTATATTCTGATTTTGTCCAGGGCTTCCGCGTTCTGATGACTGTGGCACTGGACGTTCCTATCCCTGCCTCAGGGTTCCGATGACTGCGGGACTGGGCGTTCCTATCCTTCGGTTCGATGATTGACGGCTCGTGAAACAGGTCCCCTGTTGCACAACGCACGTGACCAGATTTCCAGGAAATAGCCGAGCTGCGAGTCGGCGCTATACGGCGCCTGCGCCCGCCGTGTAGAGCTGACTGCGCAGGCGCCGTATAGTGCAGACTCGCAGCTCGGCTATTTCCGGAAATCTGGTGACGCGCGTTGTGCGACAGGGGAACTGTTTCACAAGCCGTCAATCATCGAACCGAAGGATAGGAACGCCCAGTCCCGCAGTCATCGGAACCCGGAAGCCCTGGACAATATCAGAATATAAAGGTATGTACGGAGAAAAAAAAAATGACCTGCCTAAAGAAAATGTCCTTAGTATGCTTAGTATGCTAGATGTAATGTTAAAAAAAATTCTTGGGTGAACCCCCACTTTAAGTACAAAAAATTCTCTGAGCTGATAACTTCCTGTACTGACTGTCATTAGGTACGTAGGGTCAGATTCACGTAGAATCGGCTTACTCTGCGGCGGCGTAATGTATTACATTTACGTTACACCGCCGCAAGTTTTACGGGCAAGTGCTTGATTCACAAAGCACTTGCCTGTAAAGTTGCGGCGGCGTAGCGTAAATCCGCCCGGCGCAAGCCCGCCTAATTCAAATGGGGTGGGGACCATTTAAATTAGGCGCGTTCCCGCGCCGAACGTACTGCGCAGGCTCCGTCTTTAAAATTTCCCGACGTGCATTGCGCTAAATGACGTCGCAAGGACGTCATTGGTTTCGACGTTAACGTAAATGGCAGCCAGCGCCATTCACGGATGAGTTACACAAACAACGTGAAATTTTAAATTTCGACGCGGGAACGACGGCCATACTTAACATTGGCTAGACCACCTAGGGGGCAGCTTTATCTTTACGACGCGTATCTCTACGGAAACGACCTAAATTTACAGCGACGGGCAAAGCGTACGTTCGTGAATCGCCGTAACTAGTCATTTGCATATTCTACGCCGACCGCAATGGAATAGCCACCTAGCGGCCGGCCTAGAATTGCAGCCTAAGATCCGACAGTGTAAGTCACTTACACCTGTCGGATCTTAGGGAGATCTATGCGTAACCAGATTCTATGAATCAGGCGCATAGATACGACCTTCGTATCTCAGAGATACGATGGCGTATCAGGAGATACGCCGTCGTATCTCTTTTATGAATCTGGCCGATTGTTTCCAGCTTTCTCTGAAAACTACAAAACACCCCCAACCATATTATAGAGTAGAGGGCTGGAGTACTGTAGTCCTATCCATCCTGTTTTAATACAGTAGGATGGGTGAGGGTTGTTACCCTAGACCTGCAAGTGTGATAGTGGCTGAATCATGAGGTGAAAATAAAGTAAAACAAACAAAGTAAAACAAATAGAACACTAATGCAGCCACTACATCTACGGACTGGTAAGCTGCAATATATTACATTTTTGGTTTTGAATTTACAAACACTTAAAAAGTATTACATGAATAATACTTGTGCTGTTACATTTGCAATAAAATGAAATGTCACTTGATCAGGGCTTCCCTCCCTTCCCTCCCTCCTTTACACAGAAGATGGATAAGTGGATGATTTTCCACTGTTGGCTTCTCAGCAATTGCACATGAAAACATAGGTATATAATATACATTAGTGTCTCCCCTTACATCAGAGTTCCCAGCATTCCTAGAGCCCCCTTTACACCAGAGTTCCCCTTTGAAGTGCAAGGGCAAACTCTGCTGACCCTGATGTAAAGGGAACTCTGCTGACCCTGATGTAAAGGGAACTATGCTGACCCTGATGTAAAGGGAACGCTGCTGGACCTGATGTAAAGGGAACTCTGCTGATCCTGATGTAAAGGGAACTCTGCTGATCCTAATGTAAAGGGAAGTCTGCTGACCCTGATGTAAAGGGAAGTCTGCTGACACTGATGAAAAGGGAACTCTGCTGATCCTGATGTAAAGGGAACTCTGCTGACCCTAATGTAAAGGGAAGTCTGCTGACCCCGATGTAAAGGGAAGTCTGCTGACCCTGATGTAAAGGGAACTCTGCTGACCCTGATGTAAAGGGAACTATGCTGGACTTGATGTAAAGGGAACTCTGCTGACCCTGATGTAAAGGGAACTCTGCTGACCCTGAGGTAAACTGAACTCTGCTGACCTTGATGTAAAGAGAACTCTGCTGACCCTGATGTAAAGGGAACTCTGCTGACCCTGATGTAAAGGAAACTATGCTGATCCTGATGTAAAGGGAACTCTGCTGGACCTGATGTAAAGGGAACTCTGCTGACCCTGATGTAAAGGGAACTCTGCTGACCCTGATGTAAAGGGAAGTCTGCTGACCCTGATGTAAAGGGAACTCTGCTGACCCTGATGTAAAGGGAACTATGCTGGACCTGATGTAAAGGGAACTCTGCTGACCCTGATGTAAAGGGAACTCTGCTGACCCTGAGGTAAACTGAACTCTGCTGACCCTGATGTATTGGGAACTCTGCTGACCCTGAGGTAAAGGGAACTCTGTCTACCTGGAGGTAAGTGGAACTCTGCTGACCCTGATGTAAAGGGAACTCTGCTGATCCTGATGTAAAGGGAATTCTACTGACCCTGAGGTAAAGGGAACTCTACTGACCCTGAGGTAAAGGGAACTCTGCTGACCCTGAGGTATTGGGAACTCTGCTGACCCTGAGGTAAAGGGAACTCTCTCTACCCGGAGGTAAGTGGAACTCTGCTGACCCTGATGTAAAGGGAACTCTGCTGATCCTGATGTAAAGGGAACTCTACTGACCCTGAGGTAAAGGGAACTCTACTGACCCTGAGGTAAAGGGAACTCTGCTGACCCTGAGGTAAGGGGAACTCTGCTGACCCTGATGTAAAGGGAACTATGCAGACACTGATGAAAAGGGGAACACCGAGGACCATGATGTAAGGGGGAATGCTGTAGACTCTGGTGTAAAGGGGAACTCTGATGTAAGAGGTTCTCTGGTCACCAGAGCCCCCCTTACATCAGAGTTTTCAGAGTTCCTCCTTATCTTAGAGTCTCCACTTGCACTGTAAATCTGCTGACTCTGACGTAAGGAGGGATGCTGGGAACTCTGATGTGGGGGGCTCTGGTGACCAGAGAACCTCTTACGTTAGAGTTCCCCTTTACACCAGAGTCTGCAGAGTGAATACACTACAGTAAAGGGGCAAACAATCCACTGATCACAGTATCTCCAATGCAAATATATTATATATATATATACACACACACTGAATATTGATTGATTGATTGCACTTTTTTATGAATCATTATGGGTGCAAATCTTTTTACTTGTATTATTATTGCCATTATTATTATTATTATTGTATTATTTTGTTTTGTTTTGTTTGTTTTTTCAAATGGTGGCCTTGAAGCAAAAAAATAAATAATAATAATAATCTTAAGCCTACATGGGAAGAAGAAAAGTATAAGAGTCATAAGGATTTTGTCAGCCATTGTTTTGTAGAAATGACCAGCCTATTGAGTCATCCTCCAAAATTCCAGGATGACTGGTCCCCACTCCCCACCAGGAGATAGGAAAGTTCGCAGCCGCAGGTATACTCTCAGCAGTACCCTCTCTCGCCCACTAGAGGGCGCCATCGATCCTGTCTGACTCCCCCTCGCAGCAGGTTATTAAGACAATCTTAGGAAAGCAACGGGGGAGTTCCCAAAGTCATCAAACCCCCTCCAAGTCTCTCATTCCCTAGCAGAGTGCACTGATAAAATGGATCTAAGGAAGGCTGCCGCTCTGTGTCTAGGGCTGTGGAGCGCCTGGCTCTGGGCTGCTCAGAGCCCCCAGGCTGCAGCAGTGCTGCCCTCCGCACACAGGCAAGGAGCCGCCAGGAGGGTGCTGGAGACTGGCACTCCGCATAGGGATACCCACCATCACTTCACCTCCAGGAAGGACAACTGTGCCAGGGCTGCCGTGGTGCCCCATGAATACATGCTGTCCCTCTACAGGAGACTATCCCGCAAAGGGCACAGAGGGCTGCACAGCAACAGCACCCGGGACAGGGTAGCTGCCAACACGATTGCCAGCTTCGTGGACCAGGGGCACGGTGAGTCTCATGTCAGGGTGGTCGGGTATTGGTGTCTATGGCAGAGCCTTCTCTAAATCACACTTAGTAATGATAATAAAAAAAACCTTACTAAATTAATTTATATATTAGCATAATTAAATAGACATCTCCAGGTGGCATAATAATTCTACCAGGGGCACTGCCAACTTGGGTCGTCTTATCTGCCCATAGACAACACATTCACAGTGTTTAATGATCTATAAACCATTTTTTTATTTATTTAACGGGGATATCCAAATCACCGGTCTTTAGCAAGATCTGAAATCTCCCTACAATCCACCTGTCACCAGCCCAGCCAACTTCTATAGGTATAATGGGCATCAGGATGGCAATAGCCAGAGCAGACAATGCCATGGAAGAGGTGACACCTGCCTAGTCCATAGCCCGGTCCTGCCGATCCCTATACGTCTTTATATATCGACTGCTTAAATCCACAAGCTGATTTGGTATTTCACTAATCGTTGCATAAAATAACAAAAAAATAGAGAGAGAATATATATATATATATACTACATATTGTAATATTTATAAATACAATCCCGTAATAGGCTTAGGCTGTGGCCCCCTGTGAGTCATTTTAAATGGAATTATACCCTTGATGATAACTTAGCTTAGCCATGTGTGCTTAGGGTGACCTTAACATGTAATAAAATGTATTGTAAAGTTGTAAAGAGTAGAGATGACATATATATATATATATATATATATATATATATATATATATATATATATATATATATATATATATTGTAAAATAATTCTATCTATCTATAATAAATGTACTATAAAGAGTGATGATATCTATATATCTATCTATCTATCTATCTATCTATCTATCTATCTATCTATCTATCTATCTATCTATCTATCTATCTATCTATCTATCTATCTCCAGCAACTGTTCATAAATAAGTTAGGGCACTGAAAGCCAATGGCTCTATTAATGCTCTATGGGTGGGTGCTCTATAAGTGAGTGCTCTATATATGCTCTATGGGTGGGTGCTCTATGGATGCTCTATGGGTGGGTGTTCTATAAGTGGGTGCTCTATATATGCTCTATGGATGCTCTATGAGTGGGTGCTCCGTGGATGGTCTATGGGTGGGTGCTCTATGCTCTATGGGTGGGTGCTCTATGAGTGGGTGCTCTATGGATGCTCTATGGGTGGGTGCCCTAAAGATGCTCTATGGGTGGGTGCTCTGTGGATGCTCTATGAGTGGGTGCTCCGTGGATGGTCTATGGGTGGGTGCTCTACGCTCTATGGGTGGGTGCTCTATGGATGCTCTATGGGTGGGTGCTCTATGGGTCCTCTTTAGATGCTCTGGGTCTGTGCTCTATGGATGCTCTATGAGTGGGTGCTCTATGGGTCCTTTATAGATGCTCTATGGATGGGTGCTCTATGGATGCTCTATGAGTGGGTGCTCTATGGGTCCTCTATAGATGCTCTGGGTCTGTGCTCTATGGATGCTCTATGAGTGGGTGCTCTATGGATGCTCTATGGGTGGGTGCTCTATGGGTGCTCTATGAGTGGGTGCTCTATGAGTGGGTGTTCGATGGATGCTGTGGATGGGTGTTCTATAGATGCTCTATGAGTGGGTTCTCCATGGATGGGTTCTCTATAGATGCTCTATGAGTGGGTGCTCTATGGATGCTGTGGGTGGATGCGCTATGGGTGGGTACTCTATGGATGCTCTATGGGTGGGTACTCTATGGATGCTCTATGGATGCATATGCTTAGTGCACGTTTTACTATGAGAAATTAACATAGAATAGTATTTTTACAGTGGATTTTAGCAGGCTTGCTTCTTTTGTTTATTCAAGATTTCATTCATTGCAAATAGGTCATAGTGTTACTAACAAGTAATGGAGTAATGGGTGCAGGGAAATTTGTTGGTGTTTTATCACCATCTGTATGCCAGCATGGCACTTTGCTAACCATTGATGCTTCAAGTTGTTTTAGCTTTATATATTGTTTTACATGTTATATATTGTTTTATATATTGTTTTCCAGTTAATATATAATTTTACCTTATATATATATATATATATTTTTTTATAACTTTACCTTTTAGACTGCATGATAAAGTTACTGGGGTTTGTAGAGAGAGTTTAGACATTTATTTACGGCTTTTCCCATCCGTGTAGCATTTTATTGCTCCTTTATATATATATATCAATAGAGCATCCTTAAATAAATATATATTATATTATTATTATTATATTAATATAACAGGGCAAATTCAGAAACCTAAAGCATCCACCTTTGAGTATTCTGTAGTGAGTTAGGGATGACTTCTGATGAGTTGGGTGGTTTCTGATTTTTGTGCATCGCTATGAATAAACCGAGCAGAGAAGATGGAGTGTATGGTGGGTCACCCCACTGCTCTTGTGTAGTTGGACTATTTTATTGCTTGTTGTTTCTTGTTATTATGATGTTACATGACCAGTCCACGTTAATGGTTGTTTTAGCTCTTTGTGTAGAAGGTACAATGTCCTAAATGAAATATAGAGGATTCCAGGTTACTGCTGGGACATCTGTGGTTGCTGTAGGGTTCTCCTCCCTCATCTAATAGCATTTATTGCTCCTTCTGGTGGGAACATTGCACCTAGGGGTAGAAAGGCATCCCTGTGTCCATATGTCCCTCTCTTCCTGTGTGGCTGGGATTGACTTGACCTGATGCGCCTCCTGTTGGTTTTAAATTGCAATCGTAGGATGCCTGCAAAGCCTCACACTGTCACCATGGAGAGCTTCAGCACTCAGCCCATTCCCACCAGCAGGTTCTCCCCCTGCAGATAACCTGAGGGGCATAGTGCCCTGTTCTGCTACCGTGTCACCTCCCCCTGCCTCTGCTTAATGACCCCGCCCCCCCCCCCCCCTGACTCCCATCAGTCTCAGTCCCAGAGCTGTCACTGGGATCACTATATATGGAGGGTGTGCTCTGTGCTGCACACCTGTGACCCCAGAAAGGCTGTGCAATGTATAGGGGAACAGGTAGACACTCTATCACAAAATATTATATATATATATATATATATATATATATATATATATATATATATATATATATATATATATATATATATATATGTGTGTGTGTGTGTCCCAGTAATCACATCTTACTGTATAGGATATTTATGTGTACCAGCAATCATATGAGAAGATATATGGGTATTTCAGAAATCACACCTCAATGTCCCAGCAATCACACCTCGCTATATAGGATATAATATCCCAGCAATCACACCTCTCCATATAGGCTATATATGTGTCCCGGCAATCACACTTCACTATATATGAATAAGATATACTGGAATATCAGAAATCACACCTTGCTGTATAGGATATATATGTGTCCCAGCAATCACATCTTACTGTATAAGATATACTGTATGTGTCCTAGCAATCACACCTCACTGTATAGGATATATATATATATATATATATATATATATATATATATATATATATATATATATATATATATATATATATATATATATATATATGTGTGTGTGTGTCCCAGCAATTATATGGGAAGATATATGATATCTCAGAAATCACAACTCACTGTCCCAGCAATCACACCTCACTACCTCACTGTATAGAATATATATGTGTCCTAGCAATCACATCTCACTGTATAGGATATAGATGTGTCCCAGCAATCACATCTCACTGTATACAGTAAGAATAAGATATATGTGTATATCAGAAATCACACCTTGCTCTATAGGGTATATAGGTATCCCCACAATCACATCTTGCTGTATTAGATACATATGTGTACCTGCAATCCCACCTCACTGTATATGATATATATGTGTCCCAGCAATTACACCTCACTGTATAGAATATATAGGTATCCCAACAATCCCACCTCACTGTATAGGATATATATGTGTCCCAGAAATCACACCTCACTGTATAGGATATATATGTGTCCCAGCAATTACACCTCACTATATAGAATATATATGTGTCCCAGCAATCATATGAGAAGATATATGGGTATCTCAGAAATCACACCTCACTGTCCCAGCAATCACACCTCTCTATATAGGATATATTATCCCAGCAATCACACATCACTATATAGGAAATATATGAGTTCTACTCCCAGCAATCACACCTCACTATATACGAATAAGATATATGGGTATATCAGAAATCACATCTTGCTATATAGGATATATAGGTATCCAAGCAATCACATCTTGCTGTATAAGATACATATGTGTCCCTGCAATTCCACCTCACTGTATAGGATATATATGTGTCCCAGCAATCCCACCTCACTGTATAGGATATATATGTGTCCCAGCAATCACACTTCACTGTATAGAATATATAGGTATCCCAGAAATCCCACCTCACTATATAGGATATATATGTGTCCCAGCAATCACATCTCGCTGTATAGGATATATATGTGTCCCAGCAATCACACCTCACTGTATAAGATATATAGGTATTCCAGGAATCACACCTCAGTGTATAGGATTATATAGGTATCCCAGTAATCACATATCATTGTATAGGATATATAGGTATCCCAGCAATCATACCTCACTGTTCAGGACATATAGGTTCTCCAGCAATCATATCTCACTGTATAGGATATATAGGTATCCCAGAAATCACATCTCACTGTATAGGATATATAGGTATCCCAGCAATCACACCTCACTGTATAGAATATATATGTATCCCACATTGTATAGGATTTATATTGTAGGTATCCCAGCAATCACACTTCACTGTATAGGATATTTACAGTATAGGATATAAATGTATCCCACCTCCCCCAGGAATCACATCACAATGTATCCAAGCCATCACACCACATTGTATAGGATATACAGTCTCTCACAAAAGTGAGTACGCCCCTCACATTTTTGTAAATATTTTATTATATCTTTTCATGTGACAACACTGAAATGACACTTTGCTACAATGTAAAGTAGTGAGTGTGCAGTTTGTATAACAGTGTATTTGCTGTCCCTTCAAAATAACTCAACACACAGATACTAATGTCTAAACCACTGGCAACAAAAGTGAGTACACCCCTAAGTGAACATTTCCAAATTGGGACCCACGTGTCAATATTTTGTGTGGTCACCATTATTTTCCAGCACTGCCTTAACCCTCTTGGGCATGGAGTTCACCAGATCTTCACAGGTTGCCACTGGAGTCCTCTTCCACTCCTCTATGATGACATCATGGAGCTGGTGGACGTTGGAGACCTTGCTCTCCTCCACCTTCCATTTGAGGATGCCCCACATGGTCAATTGGGCGATGGGTTGGCCAATCCATCGCCTTTACCCTCAGCTTCTTTAGCAAGGCAGTGGTCTTCTTGGAGGTGTGTTTGGGGTCGTTACCATGTTGGAATACTGACCCACAGCCTAGTCTCTGAAGCAAGGGGATCATGCTCTGCTTCAGTATGTCACAGTACATGTTGGCATTAATGGTTCCCTCAATCAACTGTAGCTCCCCAGTGCCTTCAGCACTCAAGCAGCCCCAGACCATGACACTCCCACCACCATGCTTGACTGTAGGCAAGACACACTTGTCTTTTTACTCCTCACCTGGTTGCTGTCACACACGCTTGACACCATCTGGACCAAATAAGTTTATCTTGGTCTCATCAGACCACAGGACATGGTTACAGTAATCCATGTCCTTAGTCTGCTTGTCTTCAGCAAACTGTTTGCAGGCTTTTTTGTGCATCATCTTTAGAAGAGACTTCCTTCTGGGATAAAAGCCATGCAGACCAATTTGATGCAGTGTGCGGCGTATGGTCTGAGCACTGATAGGCTGACCCCCCACCCCTTCAACCTCTGCAGCAATGCTAGCAGCACTCATACGTCTATTTCCCAAAGACAACCTCTGGATATGATGCCAAGTACATGCACTCAACTTCTTTGGTCGACCATGGCAAGGCCTGTTCTGAGTGGAACCTGTACTGTTAAACCGCTGTATGGTCTTGGCCATCGTGCTGCAGCTCAGTTGCAGCACACCCGAGACCCTGTAACACTGTCGAGTCACATGACACCGGGGAGGGAAAATGGCTAATTGGCCCCAATTTGGAAATTTTCACTTAGGGGTGTACTCACTTTTGTTGCCAGCGGTTTAGACAATAATGGCTGTGTGTTGAGTTATTTTGATGGGATAGCAAATTTACACTGTTATACAAGCTGTACACTCACTAGCAAAGTGTCATTTCTTCAGTGTTGTCACATGAAAAGATAAAAATAAAATATTTACAAAAATGTGAGGGGTGTACTCACTTTTGTGAGATATTGTATATTTATCCCACCACCCCCATCACTCACACCACAATGTATAGGATATATATATATATATGCATCTCAGCCATCACACCACATTGTATAGGATATATATGTATCCCAGAACCCCAGGAATCACACCACGTTGTATAGGATATATATGTATCCCAGCACCCCCAGCCATCACACCACGTTGTATAGGATATATACGTATCCCAGCACCCCCAGCAATCACACCACGTTGTATAGGATATATATGTATCCCAGCACCCCCAGCAATCACACCACGTTGTATAGGATATATATGTATCCCAGCACTCCCAGCAATCACACCATGTTGTATAGGATATATATGTATCCCAGAACCTCAGGAATCACACCACGTTGTATAGGATATATATGTATCCCAGCACTCCCAGCAATCACACCATGTTGTATAGGATATATATGTATCCCAGAACCTCAGGAATCACACCACATTGTATAGGATATAAATGTATCACAGCACCTCCAGCAATCACACCTCACTGTATATGATATATAGGCATCCCAGCAATCATACCTCAATATATAGAATATATACAGTATGTATCCCAGCCCCCAAAGCAATCACATCAATATATAGGATATATATGTAACCCAGTACTCCCAGCCACCACACCACATTGTATAGCATATATGGGTATCCCAGCATCCCCAGCATTCACACCTCACTGCTCATGTTCACCGACAGGTCACAATGTGCAGGGCAGCACCAGGCAGTAAATCCAGCCAGTGAACTGGCTCATCAGGCTTAGAAGATCCAGGAAGAAGTATGTGGAGATTGCTTGTAATAAACTGATAGAAGAGAGGAGGCATTGTTAACCAGTTGGGTGCCACCCTGGACTGGTGACGACCAGTAAACGCGCTGCCTGGTGAACAGTTCCTTCGCAGGAAACGGTTAATGAGGCCAGCTCTGACCTATCTCTTCCCCATTTAATAGAAAATGAATCCAGATGACCCTTCAAAGGGCTCCTTATCTCCAGCATTGCAGGAATGTCAGGCTGGGGAGGAATGGATCAGACAGAAATTCTGCCTGGTGTAGTGTGTGTAAATTCTACAGAGCTCACACCTCTGGGTATCCTCACCTGACTACACACACATAGCTGGAATTACTGCCTGCAGGGATGGAGACTGGGAAATGCCTCTAATGGGACGATTGGCCAATATAGTGATAGAAAAAAAAATCTAAAGCTGGCACACTACACATTACAATCACATTGTACAATATACTTAAAGTGGAGTTCCACCCATAAATATAACATTACATCAGTAGTTTTAAAAAAATGTCATTAGTCCTTTACAAATTATTTTTTTTTTTTTTTTAGATGCCTTCAAAGTGTTGTTGCTAGGCAGAATAGTTCATCTTCCCACTTCCTGCACCTAGGTGCATAAGCTTCCAAACCTACACCGCACAGACTCCTGGGAATGTAGTGGGTGTAACTTTCCAGGAGTCTGTGCACTCCCCAGTCTCGAAGAATCATGTGACTTGGACAGTACAGGTGCTGAAACCTGATCTGAAACCTATTACACTGCTTGTGCAGCACTGAGCATGTGCGAGATCTGCAAGGCTGAAATCCAGGAAGTCATACAGTCTGGCTTCATGATGCCCACACTTAAGATGGCCCCAGTCAATTTCCATTTTATAAAGTGTCTAAATGCTGTAACAACCTAACAAAACGGACCTTAGTTTACAGACTAACTTTACTAGAATACATTAAGCTTGTGTATTACAGGGGTATTTATATTTAAAAAGTGAAATTGTGGCCGGAACTCCGCTTTAAGATTTACCAGTGACTATATGTGGCGAGGGCCTACCTGATTGTATGGATGGCTTGGGTTGACCCTCACACTACATGTGTAAGGTAATTGTATAGAGATTGTACAGTCAGATGTTAATGTGTATCGCCAGCATTTGTTTTATTGAAAACTATGTAGTGTTACCCATACCTCCCAACTTTTTGAGATGGGAATGAGGGACACCTATCAACAAAAGTATGCAGGCATAGGACACACCCCTTACCACACCCCCTTAACCACCCTGGCGGTATGATTCTGTCTGGAATTACGTACCAAAAGCGGTACAATTATTTTGCAAGGAAATTTGGCGTTTTATACTGTAGGCCTGTAATTTTTAGAAATAACTCACTTAAATCTGACCAAACAAGAGTCTTGTAGGCATCCCGGGTATGATTTTTTTTTTAAAAACAAAATTATAAATTATAATATAATACATAATTATAAATAATTATAACAAATAATAATATAATTATAATAAAAATTATTCAATAATGTAATCAACTCAAAATCACTGAAATTTGCTCAGTTGCAGAATTGTCGCTGTCATTACTTTTATTTTTTTTATGACGAATTTCCCCACAAATCGCTATCGCACAATTCTGCAAGTGATTATAATTTATTATCGCTGTTTTTTAGCTGCTCTAAAACCATTTTTGACATAAAGGGACACTTTTGGACAATCTCCAGTTTGCAGGCAGAAAGAACTGTTTTTATTTTATAAAAGTACATGCAGGACACTGGGCAGACCACTAGGGACAAGGGGGGGTGTATTTTTTACATACAGTACTGTAATCTATAAGATTACAGTATACTGTATGTAAAGTGTTTGTTTACATTTTTGAATTTGGCGCCGTTCTCCGTCCCCGTGCGTCGTAACGTTGCAAGGGAACGGAGATCGGCGGCACACGGGGAGACTGTGAATCGAGCGAGGACGCCGCTCGCTCACACAGCGGGGATGCATCGCAGTATGCAAGGACAAGGTAAGTAACTTGTCTGTGGATGCTGCGAAGGTAAGCCGCGCCGCTGCACACTCTGCACAGCTACCCCGAGCGTGACTCGGGGATACCGATCCTAGCATCGAAAATCCACCCCGAGTCACGCTCGGGGATACCGCCAGGCAGGTTAAAGGAGAATTGTACAAAAAAACATGATTGGTTAAACCCACAAGGTCTTTTTTAACCACTACTATTCCTTTATATTGGCTTTTGGAAATTTAAAAATGCAGCAATTTAGAAATCAGATGAAAGGTTTAGCGCTGGTAAACACTTTTTTATAGATACAAAGTGCATTTTATATACAACTATATAGATCAGACCAAAATGAGGGACAAATAAGGAGGAAAGAGGGACAGAGGGACATTGTTCCAAATCAGGAACAGTTCCTCAAAATCAGGGACAGTTGGGAGCTATGGTGTTAGGGACTACCTAGATATAACTATATGTTGGGGCAGATTTACCGAAGAAGTGAAGCAGTGGTTCCCAACCTCAGTGCTCATGTGCCTCCAACAGGTCATGTTTTCAGGATTACAGCCACCTTGTACAGGTGCTTTAAATCTATTTTACTGTACGTAAGGGAACTTGAAGACTGACTCTGGGAACCAATGGAATAGAGACTGGGGTAGATTCAGGTACATTTGCGCATTTTTTACGGAGGCGCAGCGCACCGTTTTGCCGCTGCACCTCCGTAAATTACCTGCGCTATGCTCGATTCACGGAGCAGTAGCTCCGTAAATTGCATGGGCGCTCCTGAAAAATGCCCGGCGTAATCGTGCGTAATTTAAATGATCCCGTAGGGGGCGTGGATCATTTAAATTAGGCGCGTTCCCGCGCCGAGCGTAGTGCGCATGCTCCGTCGGGAAACTTTCCTGACGTGCATTGCGGTAAATGACGTTGCAAGGACGTAATTTGCTTCAAAGTGAACGTGAATGGCGTCCAGCGCCATTCACGATTCACTTACGCAAACAACGTAATTTTCAAATTTCGCGACGCGGGTACGACGGGTATACGTAGCATTGGCTGCCCCTGCTAATAGCATGGGCAGCCTTACGCAAAAACCGACGTACGCAAACGACGTAAACTGCGTACGCAGGGCGCGCGTACGGTTGTGAATCGGCGTTAGTATGCAATTTGCATACTCTACGCTGACCACTACGGGAACGCCACCTAGCGGCCTGCGTAAGAATGCAGCCTAAGATATGACGGCATAAGAGCCTTATGCCAGGCATATCTTAGGCTGCAGTCGGCATATCGAGGTTCCTGAATCAGGAGCATTCGATACGCCGGGGCAAGTAAGCAATTGCGCTGCGTAACTATGGTTACGCAGACGCAATTGCTCTCTGAATCTACCCCACTGTTCACTTCAGGAAATGGATGTTGGGAAATAAGGTGAACCTATGTTCTCTCTTAATACCTAATCGTGTGCTAGGTAAATAAAGAAAAAACAGAATTTTCGCTAGCACATTGGATGACTGAAGTGAAGTTTCACCCTATGTACTAAGCTAAGTATGCATTCAGTTTGCAAAGTGAAAAGTCTCTACTCATTAGTAAATCAGCCCCAATGTTTAGGCAGGGGGCTGATTTCAGATAGTTGTTGGTATAATTAAATGAGATTATACAATCTGATTGCAATGTGTGTGGCCACCTTCATGCTGTCCATACTTTCATACTGATTTAGATGATTAACCACTTCCATACATACCGGGCACTTATACACCTTCCCGCCCAGACCAATTTTTAGCTTTCAGTGCTGTTGCACTTTGAATGACAATTGCGCGGTCATGCTACACTGTAACCAAACTAAATTGTTATCATTTTGTACCCACAAATAGAGATTTCTTTTGGTGGTATTTGATCACCTCTGGGATATTTATTTTCTGCAAAAAAAAAAAAAATGACCGAACATTTAGAAAAAAAAAAGTTTTTGTTTGTTTCTGTTATAAAACATTGTAAATAAGTACGTTTTCTCCTTCACTGATGGGCACTGATGGTACTGTACTGACGGGCACTAATAAGGCGGCACTGATGGGCACTGATGAGGTGGCATTGATGGGCACTAATATGCGGCACTGATGGGCGGCACGAATGGGCACTGATAGGCGGCACAGATAGGCGGCATGGATGGGCTTGGATAGGCGGCACGGATGGGCACGGATAGGTGGCACAGATGGGCACAGATAGGTGGCACGGCTGGGCACGGATAGGCGGCACGGATGGGCGCGGATAGGCGGCACGGATGGGCACTGATAGGCAGCATGGATGGGCACGGATAGGCGGCATGGATGGGCACTGATAGGTGGCATGGATGGGCATAGATGGGCACTATCGTATGTGTTGTACTAATGGATGCCAATCAGTGCCAAACAATGCTTGCCAATCAGTGATGCCCATTGTGGGCACTGATTGGCATCCATTGCAGCACTGATTGGCATCCATTTTTTGTGTCCTCCTCATCCCTGGTGGTCTAGGGTGGCAAACTTTTTTTTTTTTTAATCCCTGGTGGTCTAGTGGACATCCCTGGTGGTCCAGTGGGTATCCCTGGTGGTCCAGTGGGCATCCTCGGGGGGGCTGTGCTGATAATCGATCAGCACAAACTCCCCCCTGTCACAGGAGCAGCCGATCGGCTCTCCTCTACTCGCGTCTGACAGACGCGAGTGAGGAAAAGCCGATTACCGGCTTTTTCTACTTACATCGTGATCAGCCGTAATTGGACACGACTGATCACGTGGTAAAGAGTCTCCGTGAGAGAATCTTCACCTTGATCGGTGTTGCGGGGTGTCAGACTTACACCCTGCAACAACAATCGCCGCGATGCGCGCCCCCTGAGGACGTCATATGACTTCCAGTCAGGATTCTACAACCACTTTGCCAACGTCAATTTGTCATTGGCGGGCGGCAAGTGGTTAAAGCAGAATTTAAGCCCAAAATAAAAATGTATTATATTGCAGCTTAGCAATCCGTAAGTGTGGTGGCTGCGTTAGTTTTTACTTTTTAAGCCTTTTTATTTTCACCTGGCGATCCATTCAGCAACCAAGCTGTCCTGCAGATCTAGCAGTTAGAGGGTTGAGACAAGCCATTTATCATCACTGACAACGGTGCTTACAATATCAAACAATGGAAAAGAGTACCGCTCCAAGCCCTGCGACCTATGCTGTGCTCCCGCCCTGTAGTACTGACAGGTGCAGACTCTGCGCTGATCCGTGGAAAAAATAAATGTTCCTGGACTGCGGCACTCTGATAGGCGATTTATTGAAACAAAATAAACAAAGGATAAAATCCAAAGCTGTATAACATCCAAAAAATCATGCAACACTGCAATCAATGGTAAAAAGTAGACATAGGGGACAAAAAAGCTAACATGTTTCACATCATGGATAGATACTTAGTCATGAGCTATGTTTCAATAAATCGCCTATCACAGTGCATCAGTCCAGGAACATTTCTTTTTTCCAATGATGCTTACAATGGTCGGCTTTTATTTATTTATGTAAAATCTTTACCCCCCAAAAAAAAAAAGGTTTCGGTAACCCCTTTAAAAGTGTTAGCTGGAGTTCAGCTTTAATTTGTTGGCCAGGTCCATCTAAATCTGCTAGTCTGAAGGCCTGTACACACGATTGGATATTCCAACAACAATTATGTGATGGAAGGGTTTTGTCAGATAATCCGACCGTTTGAATGCTCCATCGGACAATTAGAAAAAATATAACTGCGCTAAACAAAATTATAGTGATCTCTGTCAGAGAAAACTAAAACGCTACAGTGGGCATAGGCCCAAGTGTATAAGAATATATAAATATCAAATACAATAAATGCAAATCAAAATAAATTTCAATGAGTGACCATTTACATAGTGTTTGGGCTCCAAAACCCTGGACGCCCAAAATAAATTAGTGATACAAAAACACCTCTGGGATTTCACCAGAAGCGACAATGAAATGTGAAAAACACACAAAAAGAAAAATAAAGAAAAAATTAAAATTAAAACATGAGAAAGTTCATATTCCCAATAAAAGAAGGAGGGAAGAAAGTTCGTATTCGTGTCGGTTGATAACACCCGTGCACTTTCAACCATGCAGCTTTCGTGGTCTAGAATAGCCTTAAGTGAGTCCACCACCAGTATTCGCAAACCGCTTACCAGATTTGGAGGTCCCTACGGACCCAGCTCAGCATGTAACTCCAAAATCAATGGGTATTAGTATCCGGATACAGCAAACTCCAGGTTAGTATTCAAACTCCATATTAGTATTCATCAAGCCAATCGGAAAAAAGGAAAAGAGATGCTTCCATAGCATAAAACCACAGGTAACTTTTATTCACATGAATTTACACAGGTACAGCACTCACATTTCAGAAGAATCATAAAAGCATTTCTGCCATGCAGCTCCGGCCGGACGCTTGCAGGCAATAGGACCGCTCGTGGAGAGGTACGGTGAGGGGGGATGACACCAGCGTATCGCTCGCTCCACCCGACGCGTTTCGTGAAAGAATCACTTCGTCTCGGGGCACTATCGGACAATTGTTATTAGAATTTCCGACAACAAATGTTGGATAGCCATGCTCTCAAATTGTCCAACAACAAATGTGTTCCGTCGGATTATCCGATCGTGTGTACACAAATCCGTCGGACTAAAATCCAAAGTACAAACACGCATTCTCCGAACCAATGCTAACCATCAGACATTAGTAGAAGTTGCCCAAAGGGTGGCGCTAAAGAGCTGAAAAAACACTTAGTTTGGTGTATGTTGGCTGAAAATGTTCTGCCGTCTGTATGCAGAACAAGTTCACGGCCAACGCCCTTCAGACAAAAATCCACAAATTTGTCCAATGGAAGTCCGATCGTGTGTACGAGGCTCAAAGCGTACAAAATATTGCATCTTAAAAGTTTGCCCTTTGTTAGCCAGGAGGTGGCACTCTTGTGGAGCTGCCATCTCCTTACAGCCTGTAATGAAAATCTAGTTGTGCACAAAGATGGATCGTGGCCGTTGTTAGATTTAGCAGTTAGTCGTGAGTTTTAGGAAGACAGTTCCTGTGGATTGTTGGGGGCGAAAGCCAGACTGCAAGGGGTCGGGAAGGTTATCAGTGAGGTAGCAGCTTGGTTGGTTTTAAACTAAGAATTCTAGAAGTTTGGAAGTAATTGTGAGCAAGGAGATGAGACTTAGGTTGCGCAGACTGGTGGATAAAAATGTGTCACCAACTTGATCTTATCCTAAACGAATAATTTACTCAAACCCATTTTTTTCCACGTGTGTCGCAATGTAACTTTAAAACTGGAAAAAAGTTCTCCTTGCTCACAAAAACCCTTGCATGCTCAGAATAAAGTATGAGACGGGAGTAAAAGTAGCATTTGTAATGGAGATAACACATTTTTCACGCTGTAACAGACTGAAAAGTGCAAATCGTCTCTTACCAAACTTTTACTTAACACGCAGTAACATGAGATTAGCAAAAGCAGCCCCAAGGGTTGTGCCAGTGGAATCGAACTTCCCCTGTCATTGTATGTGTTTTGTATTTCACCGCGTTTGAGAACAAGCAGATTTTGTCTTGACAGTGTGTACGCAAAGCAAGCTTGTCGAGTTCCTCGACAAGCCTAACAAGGAACTCGTCGAGGAAAACAATGCGTCTTTTCCGACGTGTTCCTCGGTCGTGTGTACAAGGCCTCAGGCTCGTTTCCACCTTAGTCTTTAGGCAGAGATTCAATTCCAGCAGGGATGGACTGGCCATTGGGACCACAGGGAGTTTCCCGGTGGGCCGATGGCTCAGTGGGCCGGCTTCAGTGACAGCGGACTGCTGCCCCCCTCCACTCCTCTGTCTCTCCCTCCCTGCAGCGCTCACCTGGGGTGAACAAAGAAGCAGGGGGATGACAGAGGAGCATGGGGGGAGGGGACAGACAGCTGACTCAACAGCTATGGCCTGGGAGTTTCTCACTGCTGCCTAATCTTGTCCCATAAGGGGGGCACCGAACTGATTCTTTGCTCCGGGTGAATTAATGTCTAGCTTCCCCACTGGTACTGCCTATGAGGCCCTGTACGCACGACCGAGTTTCTCGGCAGAATTCAGCCAGAAACTCGGTCGGAGCTGAATTCTGCCGAGAAACCCGGCCGTGTGTACACTTTCGGCCGAGGAAGCCGACGAGGACCTCGGCGAGGAAATAGAGAACATGTTCTCTATTTCCTCGTTGTTCAATGGCAAATTTCGGCTCGCCGAGATCCTCGGCGGCTTCACGAGGAACGATGTGTTTTGCCCGTCGAGTTCCTCGGTCGTGTGTACGGGGCCTGAGAGTAACAGTACCAGCCATTCTACTCTAATAAAGTAGAACGGCTAGTGGCTAGTGAAGGGTTAGAGGGGGCTTGGGTGGCCTGGGGGGGGGGGGGGGAGGCCGGAGTTGTCCATGGGAGAGACCTGTCAAAATGGGCCAGTCTGGATGAAGTCCAGGGCCAAATTTCTGTCCCAGTCCATCCCTGAATTCCAGTCTAACCGAGTCAATCTTATCTCTGAGGTTTATGTCAGGATTGGCTTTGTGTTGAGTGAGCAGGGTGGACAGCTCATGCTCCTTTTGATTAATCAATTAATCAAAGGCTTTTTTCAGCCGTGATGCAATCTGAATAAAATGTCCCCAAATGGTTGCCTTATGCGCTGCCCAGGTGGTAACCACAGAGGTGTCTGAGGGATCATTCTGGGCAAAATATTCTTTAAGACTTTGTTCGATATCGAAAACATATCGAGGGGTTTCTCAGAAGCGAGTCATTCAGTCTGCAGGGAGCTGGACCTGTGTAACACTGAAGCAAAAGTCGCATGTTGTCCACACCGCTGAGTGATCCGACCATGTCACGTCTATAATTTTGCTAATACTAAAAAGGGAAACCGCGTTCCCCAACCTTTCTAAGCATTTAGCAATGTGATTTTGTGTTTAACCGTTTGCTGACCAGCTGTCGCAGTTTTACGGCGGCAGGTCGGCTCTGCTGGGCGAGATGACGTATATCTACGTCATCTCGCCGAGCAGCTAATAGGTGCGCGCCACTGATGCTGACGCGCGTGCCCGGCGGGCACGATCACCGCCGGGCACCCGCGATCGCTCGTGTGTAGGCTTTAACGATGTGAAGAAACTTGCATGCTCAGAAGCAAGTTAGGAGACAGGAGCGCTCGTTCTGGTAAAACCAGCATTTGTAATGGAGATAGCACATTCGTCACGCTGTAACAGACTGTAAAGCATGAAGACTGAAAAGCGCAAATCGTCTCTCACCAAACTTTTACTAACACGAAATCAGCAAAAGCAGCCCCAAGGGTGGCACCATCTGAATGAAACTTCCTCTTTATAGTGCCGTCGTACTTGTTGTACGTGACCGCGCTTTGCTGTATATTTCATCTATGTATTTACCAGTTTGCATATAGAGCAGTTATATGCATACAACTATAAAACTGTGGTAAGGGCATTGTAGCTTCCTTCAGAACAGAGGGCAATGTCATGTGTCCCCTATAATCTTTGGTGGAATTTTAGTGCTACGGACATGCAGTAAATAAATTAATTTGAATAATACTTTTCTGTGTTTATACCTTTCCAGATGAAGTTCCACTTCAGTCCCTGGAGCAGAATTACCTGTTTGACACAAGCACATTGTCGTCCTTGGATGAGATTGTGGGTGCTGAGCTAAGGATTTTACACAAACCTCATGAAAACTTAAGTCTTGTAATATCAGACCCTGGGAATGTTGCTTACCTTCATCTTTACACTTGTGCCACCACTTGGCAGGAGCCCATCCTCGTAGATTCCCGTTCTGCTGACCTGATGACCACCTTGTCCAAATGGGAAGTATTTAATGTATGGAAAGCCATGGACAACAGGAAGAGTCCTGGTGAGCCTTTGTGCTTTACCTTAAAGATAGTCTCTGATCTCACAGACCAATACTTATCACCGGCCCAGCTTGGATTTAATCGCCTGGGCTTAGCAGAACCAGAAAAAGCTTTGCTGGTTGTCTCCTCCTATTCTAAGAGGAAGGAGAACCTTTTCAAGGAGATCAGAGACAAAATTAGGTCAATGGAGAACCCTAAAGGATTAGATCCTCCCGATCATGACCAAAGGTCCATCATTAAAAGAAGAAGGAAAAGGACAACGTTGCCAACCCGGACAAGTCACAACAAAGGGCAAGGCAAGAGGGCTAAAACAAGGTGTAGTAAGAAGCCCTTGCATGTTAACTTTAAAGAGCTTGGATGGGATGACTGGATAATAGCCCCATTGGATTATGAAGCTTACCATTGCGAGGGAATGTGTGATTTTCCTCTAAGATCCCATCTGGAGCCTACCAACCATGCCATAATCCAGACTTTAATGAATTCAATGGACCCTGAGTCCACGCCACCCAGCTGCTGTGTCCCTTCCAAACTCAGCCCCATAAGTATTCTATACATAGACTCTGGCAACAACGTGGTCTACAAACAGTATGAAGACATGGTTGTAGAAAACTGTGGTTGCAGGTAGCACTTACCTATGTACTGCCAAGAATTTTCTGTACTTTTTTATTAGAAAGAAAAAACATTCAGACATGAAAAGGCAAACAGAGGTAGACCGCAAAGTGTTAAGATTCTCCTGTGTGTCACTAAACAGTTCTTCCAGGTTTAAAGTGTAACCTGATGTTGTAAGGAAAGGTAGTAAAAAATGTGCTTTCTATGTGGTATTTATTATGTATCTTATTCCTTTATGGTTGTAAAGGTCCCTAAATTATTCATTGTGCCCAGTGGGAACAGTTGAACCTTTGCTTGTTGCCAAATAAAAACGGTGGACCCAGCTGTCTACACATTACACAGTACACGGTATGTCTAAAGTTCCTCAAGGCAATAAGCAAGATTTGAAGCCCCAAACAATCTGTTACCTCCTCTGAGGACCACAGGCATACTACATTATCACCACATGAGATGTTTCTATTCCTTTTTGGCCACCAGCTCTCACTCACATCTTCAAGACTTTTCTCATACGACTTCCTTTCTTTTGAATGCCTTTCCTGAGGCCAGTACATTTTTAGTAATCCTCCAAGTCCTAAAGGGTGCATTTAGCACATCTTTTTCAGGCAAAGGGTAACCCTGATCCACGACATCTAAAATAACAAAAGAAGATTTTCTGCTTTTTTCCCCACAACTAATGCTTTGCCAAGTTCTACTGTTCTACCTTCCATACTTGTATCTAATCCCTTCTATTAATCGGCAGGCACATTTGTGCAGCAATCTCATTGTTATAGCTATACCCATTTAACTGACTTTAATACAGCCCCTGTACATCCTCAGCTTCTACTGTGCTTGTGAAGATCTTGGCACTAAATACAATATTTTTATGATAACAATAAGCAGCCTATATAAAAATAATGGAGTAAGATACGTAACAAAAGAAATCCTTCTTCCTGTTTAGAAAGTGAAAGAGTTTTGCTGCCATGTCTTGCAGTGTCAAAAGTGGAAAAAAAGTGGTTTGGAGATTTACAGAGCAATACTGGGGAGGGCACACCTGAAAACAATCAATAAATTCCCAATGCTGTTTAGGAAGCACTGCAATAGTGCTAAAATTAGAGATCTTCCCAGTTTGTTTAATCTTAAAATATTAGCACACATTTCTGTTTGAAACTTCTGTGTTGTACAAGTTTCTTTTTATGTTCCAGTGTGTATGCGTGAGGCTGGGGTGAACTAAGAGGTAGGGTGGTACTTGGAAGCCATGAACACAGTGGCTTGCATCATTATGAGCCATTCAGACAATGGGTTTATCTATAGCAGGGGTCTCAAACTGGTACGAAACTACAAGTCCCATGAGCCAATGCAAGGCTAACTGTTACAAGCATGACTCCAACAGGCAAAGGCATGATAGGACTTGTAGATTCGTAACAGCTGCAGGGCCACCAGTTTGAGATCTCTGATCTATAGCTACAGGTATTTAGCTAAAGGAACAGCAGATACATAGAAGGATAAATAAATACACTAGGAAATGTGTGTACCTTTAAGGCCCCGTACACAGAATTCAGCCAGAAACTCGATGGGAGACGTATTCTGCCGAGAAAACCGGTCGTTTGTACACTTTTCGCCGAGGAAACCGACGAGGATCTCGTCGGGCCAAAAAGAGAACATATTTCCTCGTTAGTCAATGGGAAAAGTTGGCTCGCCGAGATCCTCGGCGGCTTCACAAGGAATGTGTTTTGCCCGTTGAGTTTCTCGGACGTGTGTACGGGGGCCTAAGACATAAAGTACTTTTACTTAAAGCAGAATTGCAGCTACAAAATTGAAATGCATAGGGGAAGATTTACTAAACCAGGAGCACTCAGAATCTAGTGCAGCTCTGCATTGTAGCCAATCAGCTTCTATCTTCAGCTTGTTCAATTAGACTTTGACAATAAAACCTTGAAGCTGATTGGTTTCTGTGCAGAGCTGCACCAGATTTTGCCCTTTTCAGTTTTAGTAAATCAACCCCATAGAGTCACCTTTTTCTGCAAAACAAAAAAGGAAAAAAAAAAGGATTTGTAATTCTGTTCAGATTATCAGATGAACAATCGTCCGTTTTTAGTAGCTTGCTAGTCTCATATTTAAAATGAAGAGGTTACTCAACTTACGAAAATTCTCGTATGGCAGAACACAACTTGTACTGTATTCTTTTGTTTTTGAGCATTCCTAGTTGTGCTCTTACGATTTTTTTCGAACAAAACTGTACTAGTTAAAGAAAAATCAGATGCTGTGTTAACGTACGCTAAAGATTTTTTAGCATGCACCTTCAGGGTTTATGTCAAATGAATAGTTGGAATTGGCTGTCGAAAGCACTATACTAACGCTCAGATAATGGCCGATCGTTTGTCGTACAAAATTTTACTTCCGTTTTTCTTATTGTGTCTACAGGCCTTTATTATTATGTAGTTACAATTATATAGTTTAAATTATGAATGGTTTATGGGTTCCCCCTAATCAGTTTTGCTTTAATTAACTGAGTCTGACCCTTTAGCTTGAGTATCAGGGGTCAGTTGACACCTGCTGTGCGACGGTTGGACTCCTGATGGTGCATAACAGTGCCAAATAGCAGAGCTCTGCAGTTGTTTAATGCATCCGCATCGTGACGTACGACATTCAGAAATCTGAGAAATAAGATACATTTTTTTTTTCCTGCTGTCTATTAAGGGCAAACTACCAGCCTCACTTAAAGCCCACTCCAGACCAACCTTTATACCCACCTTACCAAACCACTCAGTTCCTGTGCAATTAGAATGTCAAAGCATCCTCATGTGACAATGTTCAAGGCTGGCAATTATCCACTCAGCCCCCAGACACTACATGATAGTGCTGGTCACATGTTCCTCTGAACCTGGAAGCACTGATTATTATTCAAAGGCTCTGAAAGTGAAACTGATCAGCGGGGAGTGCAGCGTGCGTAAAGGTTGGTTATGAGGGCAGGTTATAAAGTGTGCCTGTGCCCAAACTATAGACATTAATATAATTACATATTCTTATCATGCAGTAAAATAACTTTTAAAACAAGCCACATCTGACCTCTCTAGCTGCTTGTACTGTAAAGTATTTCATTCTCAAAGATCACAACAAAGACTGCAGTGTTTAGGAGGCAACACTGATCATTTTCCAAATTTGTGGGGAAAAATCAGATTACCTTAAGAGGTCGACTTTCCAAAAAGCGGTAATTTGGAGGTGTTTGTACAACTGTACTATACTGGCATTTTTATTTTAACAGAGCATTAGCAATCTTTTTTTGTTTTGTCTTTTTTTCTGCTATATATTGTAAAATATATATATAAAAAAACTGCAGTTATTAAAGTGGAGCTCCACTTCCGGAGGACCTTGCCACCGCGAGGTCCCCTGGAATGTTGAACCTCCATCGGGCCATTCACAAAGTGCAGCAGTAGGGAACTGGCTGTGAAGCCGCAGGATTCACTACTGGTTTCCCTTACAAGGAATGGTGGCGGCAGCACCCGAGAGCCGATTCAAAAATCAGCTGGGGTGCTGACATTGCTGGATTACTGAACAGGTAAGTGTCCTAATATTAAAAGTCAGCAGTTATAGTATTTTTAGCTGCTGACTTTAAAAGTTTTTGGTGGGGGGGGGGGGATTGGTGGGGGTCTGCAGCTCCACTTTAAATAAATCCGAAAGAAAGCTCACAAAAAAATGATATAAAATATATTTGAGTATAGTGTTCTTTGACTGAGTAACTGTCAGTCAAAATATCGCCGCACTGAGAACATGATAATAAAGGAGTATGATGGGCTGGTACTCAAGTGGTAAACACCTACTGTAGGACCATTAGGGCTTGTTTACATGAGCAACACTCTCTACTGCCAGTCTGAAAAGCGTTCCATAGTGGATTGTGTTTGGAGGTGGTTGACCAACAGTTTGCAGGTTGTTCAGGAGGCAATACTGCCACCTGCTAGATGCCTGTTTTTTGTTTCCCAACAAACCACATGCCAAGCAGTAGGCACATGGCTACCGTGCACTTCCATTACCTTTAATGGGTGCATTTGGCAAGTGCCACTGCCGAAAAAAAGTGAAAGGCCAAGATAAATCTGCCACATTACAAAGTGAAGCACCACAGCCGCAGCAATATAAATGGACTTGAGCAGCCACCATGTTATTTTGTAGGTGGGCAGTAAAAACCTGGATCAACTGCCTGTTTTTACCATACTATTTAGGTAAAAGCCTTGGAGTCCAGTTTCAGTCCATCACTAAGGCCTCTTTCACACGGAGCGGACCGGTTTTGTGTCCGCTCCGTGTGTGTCCGTCGGCTCAGCGGGCATCATCCGTAATCCCCGCTGAGCTGTCGGCGGATTGGGCGGTCCCTGCACACTGTGCAGAGACCGCCCTGTCTCTTCTCCGCTCTCCCCTATGGGGAATCGGATGAAGACGGACCGCCTGTCCGTCTTCATCCGATTCGTTCCGCCGGACGGAAGAAAAATAGGGTTTTCTTCCGTCCGAAAAAACGGATGGTTGCGGACGTTAGCGGATGCTCCATCCACTAACGGACGCAATCCCATAGTGATGCATTACAAGTCTGTAAACGGACTTGTAATAAACGGACGAACGGTCCGCTAATGTGAAAGGGGCCTTACAGCTTAGAAACTCCAGCTGTGTTTGTTCTTATTTGAGGGCTGGCAGGCTGCCAAAAATTGCTCTCCATAGCAAATAGCTGGGATTTCAATGCGTCTTTTGGGAACTAAAGGCTGGTACACACTATGAGAAAATCTGGCGAACGATTTTCCTCCTTGTTTCACAGCAAGTCGGAACCAAGGATGAAAATAATGTATGGAAATTCTTGTACGACAAAGGCTTTTTTTCTGTTGCTAATTGTTTCTGATCATGCGCAGTCTATGGTATTTGATTTTTCTTATACAAAATTTGTCTGAAAACGGTACACATTAAACGAAAATCATTCATTCTGTTCATGTACGAGAAAAAGTTTGGAGTTTGTCCCTTTGGAAATTTTTGTTTTCAAAGTCTGAATCAGATTAATTCTCTCATAGTGTGTACCATCCTTAAAACACTATGGGGGAATTTACTAAAGCTGTAGAGTACAAAATCTGGTGCAGCTCTGCAGAGAAAGGCTGGTTTCACACAGGCTTTCCGATCAGGTCCAGCTGTCAGTTTTTCAAGCAGACCCTAATCGGACCCTCTAGACTATTTTATGGTGCGGCGGATGTCAGGGGATGTGTCCACTCACACCAGCTGCCATCCGATCTGATCCTGTCCACCAAAAGCAGCGGATTGGATGACAGTCAGGCCTCGTACACACGACCGAGTTTCTCAGCAAAAACCAGCAAGAAACTTGCTGGGAGATATTTTTTTGCCGAGGAAACCGGTCGTGTGTACATTTTCGTTGAGGAAACTGTCGAGAAACTCGACAAGCCAAAAAGAGAGCATGTTCTCTATTTCCTTGACGGGAATGGAGAAAATTGGCTTGTCGAGTTCCTCGACTGCCTAACAAGGAACTCGAGGAGGAAAACGATGTTTTTCGCCCGTCGAGTTCCTCGGTCGTGTGTACGAGGCTTCAGATGGAAATGGACAGGCGGTCCGTTTCCATATGACAGCTCCATAGAGAACAGCGGGGCTGTGTCTGGAACCGCTCTGTATGGCGGAAAGGACACAGACCAGTCAACCGCCTGCTCAGTGGGGAGATCCCCTGCTGATCAGGCGTATGCAGATTACAGACATGCCCATGTAAAACCAGTCTTAATAAATATCCCATAATGCCTATAGCTAGAGAGTTGACTAAGGCTTATTTTAAAGTACTTTTACTGCTGCTTCAGAATTTGTAAATCTTTTACTGTGCATAATCTGGGCACAGGTACACATTAAAGAGACTTTGTCACTTTTCCTGAATAAGCAAAGTGAGAAAAAGTCTATTTCAAATGGGTAAAGCTGAATAAGGGGCAAATATAAGGCTCCACTCACACCTGAGGGTACTGGAATCACGCGATTCTGCCCGCGCTCAAATCAAAAATCACACATTTAAACATGCATTGCTTTGTGCCAAAATTTGGTACATGAGCTTTTTTGGCATGTTTTTGGAGCGGAGAGGCCCATTCAAATGAAAAACGCGGTGCAGCAGGTGTGGCTGCAGTACCATTAGGTGTGAATGGAGCATTAATCTTTTACAGTTATATTTATTTGAGGACAGATATTCGTATTCTTGCACACACCCACTTGTGTCTGGTTATCAGTAAGACTTTTGTTTTCTTGTGTATAATGTTTCCCGGGTTTTACACTTTTGGATGAAGTGTATGTCCCAGGTATATCAACAAATTCATTTCCAACAGAATATTTTTCCTTATTTGTTAAGAATCTCGTGTGAGTGGCTTGACACCGCCTGCCAAGTGATCTCATCTGTGTATGGGGTGGATTCAGTAATGGCTGCAGTGCAGGTCAATGTTGGAGGGAAGGGCTTGGTGTCTCTACAGGATATACTTTGTTAATCTCTATACAGAGCAGGTTAGGGCAAGTCTTGGACTATAGTGCAGGAAACACCTGGACAATGACATGCAGGCTTGGCTGGAACACTCCATACACAAACTGTGTTCATATATTGGAGACTCAGGAGCATTAGATATATTTTAGGGCTTATACACCAAATCTCAGGGTCACCAATGTAATTCTTTCTTTTTTTTTTCTATTCTTTGCCATCACTTTTGTTTAAAACTCCCAAATTCAAAACTTTTTCTTTATTTTTCCTTATTCTGCATTTCTAATATATTTTTAATAATAATGTACTACAGTTTTGCTTTGAAAAATAGCTGTTTTTCTTTCTGGCTGCCAATGACATTAGTCTAGAATGTCTTTAAAGAAAACAAAGAATATATTTTAATTCAGAGTTGAGACTTTTCCTCCTGTAGTCCCCTGTGATGAGTGCTGCCCGCTCAAAGAGTTGCGGTATAGCTACCGAGGGTGGTGTTCTATTGTATATAAAGAGGGATAGGTTGGGAAAGCTCCCAGCTGGTCCTGTAGAGCGGAGATGCAATTCAACAACATTACACTGAAATTATGCAAATGGTTTACTGACCTGACACAGAAATCTTGGTTTGCAGTCCAGTGGTGCTGTGGTAATGCCAAGGGAAAAGAAAGGGCCTTTCATCCAGTGTCCGCCTGTGCTGAAGAGTAAAAGCAAATCAGAGCCTATACTCATGGATATCAAAAGCCAGCATTCCCAGCACCCACGCCTAGAGCCAAATGGCCAATACGCCATTAGATATGGAGGAGCATGTAGGTCACTCCTCTTTCTTTCATGTGAAAGTTCTGTTGATTAGCAATTGGTTCGGTTATTGTCACATGGGGTTGACAACCACAACCTCAGCTGTGTAAGCTCCAATTAGAATGTCTTCTTCCATTCACTTCTGGCAGCCGAATGGAGAAGCGGGGAGTAAAGATAAAGTTATTATATACTGCTGCAAAGATTGAAAGTTAAAAAGACTCTGTTGCCAGACGATTAAGTTAGACAAAAATCTTTCCATAAGATTATATGTGCATGTAAAGTATTCAATGGACGTTTTGTAGCTGTAAAAGCCTCAGTTGTGTTGACATGCAAAAGCTCTAATGCCGCGTACACACGATCGGTCAAACCGCTGAGAACGGTCTGGTGGACCGTTTTCATCGGACCAAACCGATCGTGTGTGGGCCCCATCGGTTATTTATCCATAGGTTAACAAAAAGCAATCTTGTTTTAAATTTAACCGATTGATACCTAACCGATAGAAAAAAAATGATCGTTAGTAGGCACGACCATCGGTTAAAAATCCACGCATGCTCAGAATCAAGTTGACGCATGCTTGGAAGCATTGAACTTCATTTTTTTCAGCACGTCGTTGTGTTTTACGTCACCGCGTTCTGACACGATCGGTTTTTTAACCAATGGTGTGTAGACGCGACGGACCATCAGTCAGCTTCATCGGTTAACCGATGAAAACGGTCCATCAGACCGTTCTCATCGGATGGACCAATCGTGTGTACAGGGCATTAGACTGTTGCTGGGTGCCACCATCTTGGATGTGATGACAGCAGCACCAGCAGATTCAGAGCTGTCCCTCAAGTGACACACTATAATATTTCCTCTTTCATTCTTGTCCCCACAGCTACATAAGTGATTATACAGGAGGTGATTACAGGTACTGCATATACAAAAACAAGTACAACCTCCTGCGCTTGAGAGTGGCCCCCAGAGATAGCAGTTGCCTATATTCACGTCCTGACTTTTATGGACATGCCACGCCTCGCTGCCCTCTCAAGACTTGTGAAGTCTGGATACACTGAAACCATAAACCAAACAGAGGGCGCACCAGCCTAGTGCATTATCCTCAAAACATATCTTTTATTGTTAAAAAGTGGTAAGTAATATACTCACAAACTAACAGGTACATTAAAGCTTGTCATAATACAACATCTTCAAGTCTTCAATACATCACATCTCATAGCGGGACAATGAAAATCCACATTCAACAATTCATGGCAGTGGCAGATTTTCTAGGAATCTGATTATTATGAAAATATATCCATAGAAGATGCTGCTATTTCCTTTATAAGTCAACTGTATAAATTCCATGTAGCTCAGATAAAACCTTTGAAACAGACTCTTTTTTTTTAATCTAAAGGTCCTTTTATCAATGTAGTATTACTAATACTACCATATGGCATATAATATATATGTAGACCTGAATGTTGAGGAAGTAAACATGCTTAATGGATTTAAACGTTTAACATTAACAGTTTCTGTGCATTGGAATGGTCACCATTTAACTCTGTCCACTAAAGGATAAAACCAGCCACAATGAAAAAACTGAATTGTATCTGGAAAGGTCCCATATGATGCTTTGGTGTCTCATCTTTCTGTGTGTGCTGAGAGATATAGTGAACAAAGATTTATGGGAAATCATCTGAACATGATCTAAAGGAGACTGGTAGCGTTGGTAGAACATATATAGTGTTGGAAGGCCACTTATAAGCTTCACTCTCCGTGTATGTGGATAGGTTTAGTGTCACAGTGATGTTCTGAGATACAAAATGACAACAGAGCATATGCCACACCTAATGTTACAACTAGCGTAGGCTTTTAACAAGACTCTTCCAACATACACCTTGAAACCATTGTACTGTACATTGCCTTTATCTCCCACCCCCCCATCCATTGTATCATTATGATTTTTACTACATGGAGTTAGTGATTTTTCTGATCAAACCATGATTATTCTACATGACAAACCGAGATTGAGCTGCACCTAAACTTCCGCCTAAAGTTTAGGTTTAAAATCATACTGTCTAAAGATTTTATGAAATATAACACAGTTGTGGAAGTATTTATCCTTTCAGTGCCTATTTTTATTATTTTTAAATTTTACTGTATCATCCCTAATGAATTGCTGATTTTCTTAGGCATGTTGAATTCATGGTAGGACATGGTGGTAGAGCATTTACTTGGCAAAAAAATGCTATATTGTTAAGCAATTACTTGGAATTTGCATTTGCTGCCAAAAGTTCTTGCTCCCCGAAAAATATGGCATCTTACTAAATCGCAAGGGAACCATATACACTTGTGTCACCCCAATGCATTTTATAGTAGAGCAAAATGCACAACTCACCAGATCCCATGACAACTCATATACCATACAATGTGGTACGCTGCATTTTTGAAAAGGGTCATGTATGTTTTTACATCCGTTGGATTGGCAGCCTATTCATAAGGGATTATTGACATGCCACATCATGTCTTGACACATGTGCATTAAATGACTGCAACAGAAGGCTTAAGTGTGAATGGGCCCTTAAAGCTGGAAATGTGTGTGATTTCCAACTTAAAGCGGAGGTCCACACAAAAAGTGAACCTCCGCTTTTTTGGAAACCCTCCGGTGTCACATTTGCCACCTTTCAGGGGGGAGGGAGGTGCAGATACCTGTATAATACAGGTAATTGCACCCACTTCCGAGTCATGCCCATTCTGGCTGTCTTCTGGGAACACACAGGTCCCAGAACACAGCGGGGACCTGTGAGGATGCGCAGTGCGACTTGCGCATGCGCAGTAGGGAACCGGGCAGTGCAGCCGCAACGCTTCACTTCCTGATTCCCTCACAGAGGATGGCGGCGGGGGTAGCCGAGAGACGATCGATTGCTCGGCTTCGGCTGTCGACATCACGGGCACCCTGGACAGGTAAGTGTCCATTTATTAAAAGTCAGCAGCTGCAGTATTTGCAGCTGCTGGCTTTTAATATTTTTTTTAGGTGCACCTCCACTTTAAATGCATTGTAGCCACAGTGGCAGTCTCTTTTACACTGGGTCTATGCATAGTGATCAAAGATGGGCACATCTCACCATCTGTTGTTCTTCATTAAACATCAGCACCTACTGAACAGAATCATCAGAGCAGCCTAAATCGGAGAACCCTTTTTAATATATTGCATTAGTGCCTGGTCCTTGCCTCTGAAGACAGTTATATTACAGGGTTATTCCACTTTAACTACATGCCTTTAAAATTATTATTATTAAAATGTTTATGAACATTTGGTTTCCAGTGACTCACAGGAGAAAATGTTCTAAAAATGTCAGCAAAACTTATTTATCAAACCTGTCTAATTTATTTATCGTACAAGGCATAGTAACATTTCAATACACAGCTGTGGGAATTTAAAAATGACTCGCAGCACAAGTTGGATGGAATAATATATTTCACGGACCTCCCAGTGTCTTTTGCCTCTTCTACCTGTGTTAATATAATGTAGGTGAACAAGTCTTTGTTTAATATATATTCTTGCTACACTAGGGGGTCATGGACTTTGAAATGTATACAGTTAGTCAACCAGAGGAAGAAGAAAAATACAAGGATGTAAATGCATTGTATGTATTCAAAGACTGTACATATTGAAATGTAAATTATCATTCTATATTTTCTCTATATACTATATAGTGGGATATATTTTGTCAATTAAACCTTGCTAAATAATCTTCTTTTATAACCCATTTTTAAATATTTTGTACAGATACTTTTATTAAATATTTTATGAGTAAACATTGCGTTGTATTTGGTTTCTTCATCATACAGTAGGGCAGCTCTTTCTGGGTTGAATATTCCTGGCCTATCACTATAGTTCTTATCCCTGATATATCTGCGCTACGGATGTCTGCTTAGAGCTCGCCCTCGATCTACAAAGAAAAGCACGATTATGTGATTATGGAAAGATTCTTCAGTTAAAAGGTATTTGGAAGTTGGGTTACACCTTTACACTCACCCAATCTTTGTAGGTAGGTATAGCCTTATACCATTTTAACTTTGCTTGCTTAAGGGATCAATCTCCCCACCTCTTCTTCAGGGCTTGTTTTAATAAGTCCATTGTGTGCTGTGTGACCACTTGCCAGACCACATCTGTGTTAAAAGGTTTGTCGGAATACCTTTTATTTTTGCTCAACTGTGTTGACTACATTATTTTACTACTTACCGATAAAGACCTGGGAATCAAACCACTTTTATCCCGAGGTGCTCCCCACCATACTACACAGAAACCATCACCTGGAGGAACCAGCACCTTGCCAAGCATAAATGGTCCCACCACAATCACCACAGAAGAACCACTAAGCTAGAGCTCTGAGACCCGGGCGAACATTGTTGAACACGTTCTATGATATACAAGTTAGCCAGAGATTGATTTAGTCTGCCAACAACTGTGAATGTATTTGCTCATCAGGAAAATGAATTTGAGTGCAGTTTATAATTACACATGTCTCTTGTTCCCAGTCTTCCAGTTGAATGTTATGATGAACACTCAAGAAGATTTTGCCACAACAGCTAGTGAAAAGTGACTAAGGAGTACATTGATGTAACCTGGAGGTTGTAGAGACCACCAGAAAGAACTTTTATAGGTGGCTTTCTGAATGCTTGAAGTGAGAGAAATCTATGGGTACAATCAACTGTCGCTCTGGCAGCAACAAACAAAGGTTGTAAGATGTGCCAGTGATAGACATGGATTTTGGAGTTTGCTCTTTTAATCCACAGAATCATCTCTCAACAAAGCCTGCATATCAAACAGGTTTAGTGAAAAAGAGTCTAAACATGTTCTAGAATCTACACCAGTGGTCTTCAAACTGCAGCCTGGTGGCAAAATGTGGCCCTTTGCTTGCTTATATCTGGCCCTTGGGGCACTATTTCATCCACTGATACAAACACTGGGGCACAAGCCCCCTCACTAACACCAGTGAAGGGGCACAATTCCTTCCAATGACACAATGATGGGGAACAATTTCACCTAATGACCCACTGACACCATTTTTCTCAATAACACCAATGATGGGGCACAATTCCTCCCACTGACACAGACGATGGGGCACAATTCCTCCCAAAAACACCAAAGACGAGGCATTTTTTTTTCCCCACTGACATCGGGACCTTTTCCTCTCCCAATGGTCAAAGTCTAAAGAGTCACAGTCCGGCCCACCTAAAGTCTGAAGAACAGTAAACGTAAACTGGCCCCTTACTTAAAATATTTGGAGACCCCTGATCTAGACTAACATTTATGATTGTAATATATTAAACAGGGAAACTGCTTAATATTCAAACAACACAAATGGTTCACCTCCACCTGCATGCACATTATTTTGCTATCACAAAGATTCACGGAGCAGCCATCTAGAGCAGAAAACATTTGCCTAGACTCTATAAACAACAATGGAAAGGTTGAGAAATACTGCTGCTTTCAAGTAAAACAAAACCACGTTTAATTTTAGTGGGTGTCAAAAATATCATCAATTCTGCTTCTCTCACACACAATACTGTGCTTGCATTTGAGCTTAAGCAGTTCCCTTCAACATATTCATTAATAATAAGAAGCTAACACCAATACTGGTTGTGACCATGTTTTCCCAGGCAGGCTTATTAAAGATCAAAGATAAAGTTTAAAAAAAAGTGGTAAAGTCAGAAGGCTTTTTATCTTAATGCATTCTATGCATCAAGATAAAAAGCCTTCTGTGTGCAGCAGTCCCCCTAATACTTATCTGAGCCCCATCTCTGTCCAGCGATGTCCACGAATGTCTCTGCCATCCAAGACTCTCCCTCCTGATTGGCTAAGACACAGCAGCGGCGCCATTGGCTCCCACTGCTGTCAGTCAAAGTCAGTCAGCCAATCAGGAGAGTGAGGGGGAGAGGGCAGGCGGCAGCTCTGTGTCTGTATGCACACAGAGAGCTGTGACTCGGCTTGGGTGACCCCATAGCAAGATGTTCGCTGTGGGGGCACTCAACAGGAGGGAGGGGCCAGGAACACAGAAGAGGCACCCGAGAAAAGGAGGATCGGGGCTACTCTGTGCAAATCCACTGCAACAGAGCAGATAAGTATAGCATGTTTGTAATTTTTATTGAAATCTGCTCATATTTTGCCTTTGCTGGTTCCTCTTTTTTCCCCTCACTAACATGTTAATTAAAATTTTAAATAAAACCTTTCTATTGTTGTACCAAGTGGTGTCCCTAGGCTTCTCTATGCAATGTATGCAGGATACAGCTGGTGGGATGGGCAAACAAATCGCTCTACATAGCTTCCTTAAAATATCAGGGGACCCAGCCTTAACCTCCTTAGTGGTAATCCCGAGTGTGGCTCGGGGGGGGGATTTTCACTACCAAAAGCGGTAACCCAGAGCCACACTCGGGATTGCATCGCAGGATCCAGGCAAAGTTACTTACCTTGTCCTCTGGATCCTGCGATGTCTCCCAACTGTGTGTACGAGCTGTCTCCTCTTCCACTTAAATTAACAGTGCCTGAGTGCCGAGCTCCGTTCCCTGCGAGCATTGTGATGTACGGAGACGGAGCTCGGCGCCAATTTCTTTTTTTTTTTTTTTTAAAAAGGATGTTTATTGGAAAATATGGCAGACATACAGAGTGCAGACAATATGTCCATTACATGACATATCCACTTTTTGTACATCCAAACAAGTCAGCTAAATGATATAATAACACTCAAAAAACAAAACAAAACAAAAGAACAAAACCACACAACATTTCTGGAATGCTACCTTCTCCTCCTACTAAACCATCACAGTTTGCATTTTTATAACTTGCGAAAATCAATGCGCTCTCACACTCTGGGATCCGCTCCATTGTGCGCTTAGGAACTATCTCCTAGCCCCCACCTCCTCCCTTTTTCATAGCGTGCCCCTGAATCGGTCTTAAATTCTCACCACCAGTCATTTATATGAGCAGCCGGTCTGGCACCAGTCCGTGTGCTGATAGATGTATTTCTCAGCTCGAAGAGTGAATCCCATCTGGGCTATCCACTCCCCCAGCCTTGGGGGTTCTGTGTCCTTCCAGTGTCTAAGGATAAGTTTACGGGCCTGGAAAAGGGCCCTACCAACAGCCTTTTTAGGGTTATCCTTCAGTGGAAGGTCTTCTACAAGCCCCAAGATACATACCTTGGGGTTTTGTGGTATCTGAGTCATAAATACGTCATTCAGTGTTTTGAGAACCCCCGTCCAATATAGATGTAGCTTGGGACACCGCCACATCAAATGGATGAGGTCTCCATGGTCCCTGGCACATCTAGGACAGCTGTCATCCTCGACCAGACCCATTCTGTGGAGCCTGGCCGGGGTAAAATGTACTCGTAAAACAATGTATAGTTGTGACAGACGGTGTGCTACATTGAGCGAAGCCCCCTGTATGGCCAGTAGCGCCTCTTCCCACTGTTCTTCCTCAAATTCACCCACATCCCTTTCCCAGGAGTCCACCACCCTAGAAGGAAGGGCCGGTAAGAATGCCGTCAGTAACATGGCATACGAGCTTGAGATAAAGCCTCTGAAGCTGGTTATCCCAGTCATGAAGTGAAAGATCGGGGCAGGAGACAACGTCCAAGGGTTGTCTCCAGCCTGGGCCCTGATGGCATGCCTCAGCTGCAGGTAGTGGAAATACATTGTCTGAGGGAGGTCATATCTCTCCCGGAGCTCCGCAAACGAAAGCCGACGGCCCCCGGAGAAGATATGCACCAAGTGTGTAACCCCGTATCTCCTCCAACGCTCCCCACACGACAGAGTCATCAACTCCTCGTAGTATCGGTTGTTCCAGATTGGGCTGTGACCCGTGAACCCCTCTATGTTCTGCAGCTGGCGGGCTTTATTCCAGATTTTCTGCATTAATGCATATGTGGGGAAAAGTTTATTGGACTTAGCACATTGCAGCGACTCAAGACCTGTCACTATGTTGTCCACGTCGGTCATGCGGTTTACTATGTCGACCACCGGGTCCCCCCGTCCCTTACTCATAGCTCGGGTTATATGTTGTAGCTGTGCTGCCAGGTAGTACAGCCAAGGATTTGGGAGAGCCAGCCCTCCCGCCTCCTTTGGTTTTTGTAGCTGTTCTAACTTAATCCTGGGGGGCTTATTAAGCCAGAGAAATGTTCGGAATAGTGAGTTAATAATTCGAAAGACCCTGAGGGGGACAACCATGGGGGTGTTGTGTAATATATACAGCAACTGAGGCATAAACACCATTTTTGTAAGGTTAACTCTACCTACTAAGGACATTTTCAATTTTGACCATATTTTGATTTTATCTCTAATCCTGCTCACTAGGGGGGTGAGATTTAAAGTTATATAATCGAGCGGTTGAGGGGTAACCCAGACTCCCAAATATTTAAATTTAGTCGCCACCGGGATGTCTAGTAGCGAACGATCCTGTGGGCCGGATGAGTCCAGAAGCATAAGTGCGGACTTAGTCCAATTTATCAATAGACCAGAAAAAGACCCGAATGTTTGAATCACCGACATTGCTTCTCTGAGAGAGCCCGACGTATCGCCCAGTAACAACATTGTATCATCCGCGTAAAGCATAATTTTTTCATGCGTCGATCCGTGCCGGAATCCCGTAATTAGGGGGTTAGATCTCACCAGAGCCGCCAACGGTTCTATGGCAACCGCGAACAGCAAGGGTGAGAGGGGGCACCCCTGCCTGGTCCCCCTATGTAGCGGGAAGGGAGAAGATACTCTGCCCTCCTCCCTAATAACCGCCAGGGGGGAGTCGTACAGGAGCCGCACCCATGACTGAAACACCGGCCCAAACCCAAATCTGGATAACGTTGCCCACAGATACTGCCACTCAATACTGTCGAATGCTTTGTGGGCATCCAGGGACAGCAGCTCTATCCCCCCCATTATCCGCCGTCGATTGCATGTTTATAAACAGCCTCCTGAGGTTGATGGCTGTAGAACGTTCCGGAATAAACCCTGATTGGTCAGTGTGGATGATCGTCGTGATTACCTTGTTCAACCTTATGGCTAAAATTTTTGCTAGGATTTTAATGTCAGTTTTTAAAAGCGAGATTGGTCTGTAGGAGCCTGGGTCTAGTGCAGGGGTCCTCAAACTTTTTAAACAGGGGGCCGGTTCACTGTCCCTCAGACCGTTAGAGGGCCGGACTATAAAAAAAACTATGATCAATTTCCTATGCACACTGCACATATGTTATTTTGAAGTGAAAAAAACAAAATGGGAACAAATACAATATTTAAAATGAATAAGAACAATGCAAGCTCCCCAATCATCATTACATCATCATCATCATTAAAAAATCATCAGCTCCACCATCATCATCATTACAAAATCATCATTACAAAATCATCAGCTCCGCCATCATCATCATTACAAAATCATCATTACAAAATCATCAGCTCCGCCATCATCATCATTACAAAATCATCAGCTCCGCCATCATCATCATTACAAAATCATCAGCTCCACCATCATCATCATTACAAAATCATCATTACAAAATCATCATTACAAAATCATCAGCTCCGCCATCATCATCATTACAAAATCATCAGCTCCATCATCATCATCATTACAAAATCATCAGCTCCGCCATCATCATCATTACAAAATCATCATTACAAAATCATCAGCTCCGCCATCATCATCATTACAAAATCATCAGCTCCATCATCATCATCATTACAAAATCATCAGCTCCGCCATCATCATCATTACAAAATCATCAGCTCCGCCATCATCATCATTACAAAATCATCAGCTCCGCCATCATCATCATTACAAAATCATCAGCTCCGCCATCATCATCATTACAAAATCATCAGCTCCGCCATCATCATCATCATTAAAAAATCACGCGGGCCGTAGTTTGAGGACCCCTGGTTTAAACCCCCCCCCCGCCCACCATCATTATCGTAAGCCAGGCCCCCCCCCCCTTCATCATCATTAAAAACCCATCAGCTCCCCTCACCATCGCAAGCCAGCCCCCCCACCCCCCATCATCATCATCATTATTAAAATAATCTTTAGCTCCCCTCACAATATAGCCACCCCCCCCCCCCCCCCCATCATCATTAAAAATAAACTTTAGCTCCCCTCACAATCGCAAGTCCCCCCCCCCCCCCCCCCCCCCATCATCATCATCATCATTAAAAATAAACTTTAGCTCCCCTCACAATCTCAAGTCACCCCCCCCCTCCCCCCCAATCATCATCATCATCGTTATTAAAAATTAACTTTAGCTCCCCTCACAATCGCAAGTCCCCCCCCCCCCCCCCATCATCATCATCATCATTATCATTAAAAATAAGCCAGCCCCCCCCCATTGTAAGCACCTCACAGCCTCCTTACTGTTTTGTGCTGTGTCAGTCTGGCTGTCACGATGCTCCCCCACTGTTCTGGCACGCTGTGTTAAATGTCCCGCCCTCCTCCTCCTCCTAGACTAGCTTGTGTGACAGACAGCACGCTGGCTCTATCACACGAGCTAGTCTTCTAGGAGGAGGAGGGCGGGACATTTAACACAGCGCGCCGGAACTGTTAACGCTGTGTCACGGAGATCTCCGTGACACAGCGGGATTGCTGTGTAACCGGTCGGCATTGCCTGTCAGGGACGGGCGGGCCGGTTTAAAGTCCCCCGCGGGCCGCATGTGGCCCGCGGGCCGTAGTTTGAGGACCCCTGGTCTAGTGGGTCCTTTCCTGGTTTAAGTAGTAAAACTATGCTTGCCTGTCTCATTGAGTCCGGAAGACGCCGTGCCTCCCTGGCCGCATTTAGGGTATGAAGCAGCTTCGGAAGCACGACATTCCCATATTGTTTATACACCTCAATCGGTATACCGTCATCTCCTGGGGCCTTAGAGTTGGGAAAAGAATTGGCAGCCTCCGTCATTTCCTCAATGGTGATGGGGGTCTCAAGGGATTCTGCCTGGGACTCCGTTAAACACGGTAGCTCTATCCCCTGCAGAAAGTCCCGAGTCTCCTCTTCAGTATGTGTTTGTTTTGATTCATATAGACTGGCATAAAATGTGACAAGTTCCCTCATTACCAGGTCGGGGGTGTTTACCAGGTTACCTCCCTCTGTCCTAAGGGCTCCGATAGTCGGGGACGTCTGTTGTGACTGTACTATCTTCGCTAATAGTTTGCCCGTCTGCTCCCCCTCCTCATAGAAAGCCATTTTGGAGAAGAAGCGCTTCCTGTCTGCCTTTGATGTGTCTAGTCTGGTCAGTGCATCTTGAGCCGCTATCCATGCCTCCCGAGAGCCCTCCCCAGAATTGGCTATGTACTCTGCCTCCAGTCGCTTTACCATCTGTGCTACCTGTTCCCTCTGTTCAGTGGTGTTACGTTTAATGGCGTTCACCTCTGCAATAAAAATACCCCTCAGAAAGGCTTTAAAAGCGTCCCAAGCAATGTCTGTTCCAGGATAATCTGCGTGACTCCGCCAGTAGGCCACAATATCCTTCTCTATTTTTTCATGAGAGGGGAAAAGGTTGAGCCAAAATGCATTAAGCTTCCACGGTGCTCTAGGAAGGGTCGTAGAAGGCCTGACCCTCAGTGAGAGTAGGATAGGAGAATGATCCGAGACACTCCGGGGAAGATACTGTATGTTCTCAACAAACTGAGTCGCCGAGGCCGAGCACAGACACAGGTCAATCCTGGACAGAGACATATGCGTCTTGGAGAAGCAAGAAAATTGCTTCTCAAGGGGATTTTTCCTTCTCCAAGGGTCTACCCATCCTACCTCCTCTATGAACTTAGCCAACGCTGGCCTCGTCATCCTCGGGGGTCCCCCCGGAGCGGGGTGTCTATCCAAGTACGGGTTCATAATCCCATTAAAATCCCCCACCACCACCAATGGGATCCCAGGATTGGACAACTGAAAGGCCAGAAGGGTACGTAATATCTGAGGGCTGAACGGGGGGGAACATATACTGCCGCCAGAATGAGCGTCAGTTGGGAGATCCTGCAGAGCAAAAATACATATCTCCCCTCCTGATCCACTTGTGAGTCCAAACACTGAAAGTCCACGGACCTATGTATCAGTACACTCACACCCCTGGAATAGGAGGTGTGAGTGGAGTGATAGGCCCAACCTGCCCATGCAAATCCCAGCCAGGATCTAGTGTCAGGGGTCAGATGTGTCTCTTGTAGGACACATATAGCCGGGAAATGCTTCCTAAGGGAGGTAGACACCATGGTCCGTTTCAGCGGGTCACTCATACCTCTGACATTCCACGAAATTATAGCCATTCCCGTCATCATTTCACAAGTATATTAACATCACATGACATATTAACCCTCCACCCGCCAGAGCAGCCGTCATAATTATTCCACAACCTGTCCAGTATCCACACCATAAATAGCAGTATTAAGGAAGAGAATGCAGTATACCTGTGTTTCAAAAATAAAGAGGCAAAGCCAGTAGAGAGACAAAAAAGCATAACATAAGTCGGCAGCTTCATACATACCACCAAGTCCCAGTATCGAATGATAGAACATACCCCCCCGCCCACCACAGAGCCATAGCAGGGTACGTGAGTGTGAAACAGCAGTCCTTCTATGTGTGAGTCATATCTAGCAGCATCCAAAAAATAAAAAATAAGAGAAGTCAGCAGCACCAGAAAAAAATCAACAATTAACTGTGCAGCGTTCAGCCGCTGAGCAAAACTTGTGCCCTTGTCGCACCGCAGACGCAACCGGCAATCTGTGGTTCCAAACTTGCGCCTCAGCGGGCGCTCCGCAGTTGGACCAAGTCGCATTTAGAACCATCAAATTCAGGGGGAAAGCAAAAAATTTGTAAGGTAAACAATTCGCTCAGTTCCTGAGTGGGAAAAAATCTGCATATATTGTTCTCCCGGTCTCGCGACCACATGAATACAACTGAGAAACAGTTGCCCACCTTCGATGGGTATCAAACAAAAACAGGAGGGTAAGTCGGCTTACCGTCGCACTCTGCGGCCCCGCATTTCAGGGTGAGTCAGTCCGCATCCGCCGCTGGTTCATCCGCTTGGCGAAGCAGGTGTTCATTCATGTCGAGCCACGATGAGGCCTCTGTCGCAGATTCGAAGAACTGTGCTCTACCACCCGCAATAATTCGGAGCTTGGCAGGATACAGCATGGCGTAGTTAGCACGCAGGCGTTGCAATCTTCTCTTCACTTCTCCAAATTTGGCCCTGCGTCTCTGCACGTCCGCAGAGAAGTCGGGGTAGAAAGACACCCTCACACCATTAAATTGAATATTGCGCCGTTCCCTAGCCAATCTCCTTGTCCTTAAAGTTAAGGAGTTTGGCCAGCATGGTGCGGGGCGGGTTGCCAGGAGGGAGAGGTCTAGGTGGTACTCTGTGCGCCCTCTCCACTGAATAAAAGGGCGTAAATGCGTCTTTGCCAAAGACCTCTTGCAGCCAGGTCTCCACAAATGCTGTGGGGTCCCGGCCCTCTGTTTTTTCTGGGAGGCCCACTATGCGCACATTGCTCCTCCTCAGACGGTTCTCAATGTCCTCATTACGGTTCTCGTTAGCCGTCGCAATCCTGGCCGTAACCTGCAGCTCTCTAATCAGTGGGGCCACTCTGTCCTCCACCTCACTAACACGACTTTCCACCGCCGTGGTGCGCTCTCTAATTTTTTGAAAGTCATGGCGGATCAGTCCCACCTCCTCCTTCAAACCCCCAAAGTGATGTTGCAGGGTTTGCACTGAAGCTGTGCATTTGTTTACTGCTTTCAGTATTTGGGCCAGCGTGGGTTGTTCAGCGCCCTCATCCTCCTCTACCCCCCTGCATCCGCATCTGATGTATTCTGGGCTGGGGCCTCCTGCGAGGCCTGGGCAGATGAGGGCCCGTGTGTCAGTGCATGAAAAATGTCTGGCGTAGCGTCCAGCTCCTCGTCCGAGGGGTGATCTGCCATATTGTTCATTTTTTGCGCATAATACACCATATCCTTAGGGGCCTCCCTTCCATGGGCTTTGGGTGTCTTGGGGGGGATCTTACCAGCGTCCCTCTTGTCTCCTCGTGACTTCCATGCTGGCGCGGCGCCATTTTGCAGGTCAGTGAGCTCATCACCTTTCAACTGCTTGCGGGTCATCATGCCGGTGGTCGGGCGGATGAGCGGATCGGGACGTTCAGCGGGTGCCGTAGGTCAGCTGGGAGATGTCCGGTGCCAAAAACGAGCGATATTTCGGCCGGGAGAAGGATCACTGCAGTGTGTTGTCAGGGAGCTCTGTGAGACACGTCCGCTCACATGCCGCTCTTGGCCACGCCCCCCGCCAATTTCTAAATTTTTTAAACACAGTATACATACAGTACACTATAATCTTACAGATTACATTACTGTATCAAATTATTTCACCTCCCATTTGTGCCTAGTGGTCTGCCCAGTGCCCTGCATGCACTTGTATATAATAAATACTGTTTTTTCTGCCTGGAAACTGGAGATTGTCCATAGCAACCAAAAGTGTCCCTTTACGTCAAAAGCAGTTTTAGAGCAGCTAGAAAACAGCAATAATAAATTAGAATCCCTTGCAGAATTGAGCGATAACGATTTGTGGGGAAATTTGTCGTCAAACACTAAAAGTAATGACAGAGACAATTCTGCAACTGAGCACATTTCTGTGTTTTTGATTTGATTACTATATTGAATAATTGTTATTATTATTATTATATTATTATTTGTTATAATTATTTATAGTTATTTAAGCGCTCACCCCCGAAGGAGCTGCTGAACAGTTTGGGATCGGCGTATTAAGTTGCCCTCTTGTTTTTGTCTAGGGGTGGTACATGTGAGTGTGGATAAAGAGCAAGTGTCCAGACATCAAATACGTTTTTTATGCTTTATTCCAAGGCCCAACATGGCCGATATCAACATGGTACACAATAGAGAAAGGTTGATGAGTAGGGAGAGAACTTTAGTATCAGGCCTTGGATATGAAGGAGAGCAAGCCTGCTCTCGGCAATAATTTAGCTCAGCTCGTCGCCACTCCAGATAGAGTGGGTAAAGTGTCTCCGGACAGGCGGTATTCGCAGGCCTGGCAGCCGGAGCGACACTTGCAAATCACTGGGAGGAACAGACCTCTGCCACAGGCCTGACTCAAGGCCCCTGCCAAAGGCTTAGCAATTTTTAGTATAAAGGATTGAATGGAGTTAATCCTCCCAGTTAGTTCAAATAAGGGCCACCAATTGACAGCTTTAGTGTACCTGTCATGTAATGTGGTGACCGGATCCTCGATGGTTCGTCTAGGCCTCCCGGACAACCTCTATCTCTAGGTTCTCCCTGAGCCGTTTCCCCACCGCACAACTCTCAGCTTAGGATCCTCTCAGCGAAGGTCTGGGACCCAGCAAGACGCTGGGGCCCCTCTCAATGTCAGGGTGAAGCGCCGCGTGGTGCGCAACTTCGGTCAAGCAGGCCACGGTGGCGGGGCCCATGGATGCACGCACCCTGAGGGTGGATGCCGCACCTGGAACTCGGGCCCTTCACATAACAGAACAACTAATGGCGGTTGCCACAGATATACCCCCCCCAGCATGCCCAACGAGGGAAACACTCTTCTGATTGGCTGCTGGGGAAGGTGGGTCTGTCAGAACCCCTCTAGCGCCAACTGGTAACGCACCCCTGGAGCGCAGAGTGCCCTACACTACAGTTCTGAATTGACAACAGCCCAAATTTCAATAAATTATAAATAGGAGTAAACTAACTCTCCCATTTCCACTAACTTTAGCGTAGTGCCCATACTGAAAGTAAGGGGGCACTACATAAAATGTATGATTTTGTGTTTCAAACTTAATCATACCCAGGATGCCTACTAGACTCTTGTTTGGACAGATTTAAATGAGTTATTCCTAAGAATTACAGCCCTACAATATAAAACGCCAAATTTCCATGCAAAACAGTTGTACCACTTTGAGCATCAAAAACCTGACATAATCATACCGCCAGGGAAGTTAATACTCCTCTCAAGAGCCCCCATGCAGTGGACTAGCTCTTGGGAGGAGTTATGCAAATTTAATATGGCTTGCTGGGTATATGTCAATCTGAAGGAGTGGAATTCCTAATCTAACCATACACTATACTTTTGAAAGAACTGAAATCCATTTAATAAAAGGGGTGGGCATAGGACAGGTAGGCTGGGGAGGTAAGATAATGCTGAAAGTCCTCCAGCCAGGAAATGAATTGGGCTACATATTCTAAAAGCTTCTAACGCACATTATGTGGTTGATTTACTAAAGGCAACTAGACTGTGCAATTGCTCCAGAGCTTAGTAAACAAGGTAAAACTTCACTTTGCAAAGAATACCCAATCACATTCAAGAAGAAAAAAAAATGTTTTTGCTTGTACATGAAAGTTCTCTTTTTCCTCGACGGGAGTCTGAATTTGCTCGTCGTGTTCCTCGTCGGGCTGGTTTTCGACGAGAAACTCAAGCATGTGTATGCTAAGAAACCTGCGCTTGCTCAGAATAAAGTATGAGACGGGAGTAAAAGTAGCATTTGTAATGGAGATAACACATTTTTAAAGCTGTAACAGACTGAAAAGTGCAAATCGTCTCTTACCAAACTGTTATTTAACACGCAAACACACGAGATTAGCAAAACCAGCCCCAAGAATTGTGCCAGTGGAATCGAACTTCCCCTGCCGTTGTATGTGTTGTACGTCACCGCGTTTGAGAACGAGGAGATTTGGTCTGTAACGTGTGTACGCAAAGCAAGCTTGTCGAGTTCCTCGACAAGCCTAACAAGGAACTCGACGAGGAAAACGATGTGTTTCGCCCAACGAGTTACTCGGTCGTGTGTACAAGGCCTAAGACATTGTAGGCTAGGTTCAGAAGACTGTCATAATAAGAACAGCAGTATCTATGAAATTATGTGGCTTTCAAAAAACAAATCTGGCAAATAAAGTATATTGGAACATTTTACCAGTTTATCTGACTGATGGATCATTGAAATATTCCAAATAGGGATACATGAGTCAGAATTTTCCACGAACGCTATATTTTGTCTTTCACACACTTCTGTTACTATATTAATACTTGGGTCGATTTTATCTCTTGCATCATAGAGTTAATACCACACAGAACATGTTTAATATGAGAAGACCCATTACAATTCATTATCAGCCACACAATGGTAGAAGCTACTGGCATCAATTAAAATAATATTTTTTTGGCTACTCCCCATGAAAACTATTTTCTAGAGTATTTCCTGTTTACAGCAGCAGTCCCATGTTTGTGTAAAATTAGAAGCATTTTATGCGTAGTTACTTGACCAGAAAACCACACTCACATTTTAGAAATTAGTAGGAGACTTACTGTACTTCTCCATTTGGCATCATGAAAACTCAAAATATTTGCTTAAAGCAACTTATTTCAGAATCTCTGTTGGCACACAGAACTTGAACATTGCTCAGGAAGAATATTACTTCTGATGCCTCGTACACACGACCATTTTTCTCGGCAGGAAAAAAAAAAGTTTTTCCCTGACGTGATTCCTCTCCAGCCTGATTTGCATACACACGTTCATGCAAAAAAAATTGTCCGACCAAAGCGTGGTGACGTAAAACACGTACGACAGGACTATAAAGGGGACGTTCCTTTCAAATGGCGCCACCCTTTGGGCTGCTTTTGGGCTGCATACTTGATTCTGAACAAGCACGTTTTTTCCCCTCGGGAAAAGCATACACACAACCATTTTTCGCGACGAGAAAAAAACTGACGGGAAACACGACAAGAAAAAAAAGAGCTGGTTTAAATTTTTTTGCGGGCAGTTTTTTCGTCAAGAAAACTGCTAGGGAGCATACACATGACCGGTTTTCACGACCAATATAAAAAACGTCAGTTTTCTCATAGTGAAAACCGGTCGTGTGTACAAGGTATAAGAGTTTATATGTCAAAGAAATGTATGTCTTGAACCTGTATGATAATTCGACTTAAAGGGTCACTAAAGGAATTTTTTTTTTTTTAGCTAAATAGCTTCCTTTACCTTACTGCAGTCCTGGTTTCATGTCCTCATTGTTCGTTTCTGCTCTGATGTTGCTGTAATTCTGCTCTGTTCTGGACACTTCCTGGTTGTCTGTTTCCTGAGGACCACAGTACTGGGAGCTTCTAGTTTCGTTTTCCAAACCATCACTTCTCTATGGCTCTATACAGCACAGAGGCAGGATAACATGCAAAAAAACGAAACTGAAACTACAGGTACATTATATGATTGATTTGTATCTATTTTTAATCGTTTTTAAAAGGAATCAGTTAACTATTATGTCTCTATACCCTGTAAACAGTCATTTGAGCAAAAAAAAAATGTTTTCCTTTACAACTCCTTTAAAGCGGTGGTTCACCCTCCTTCACATCATTAGACCATTACATTCGGCATCGTAGCGCGAGCTACGGTATGCCGGTCTTAAATTTTTAATCCCCGTACTCACTGTGCTATCGCTCATTGAAGAATCCGACTCCCGTGGGGAATGGGCGTGCCTATGGAGAGGGAGGATGATTGACGGCCGGCTCTGGCACGTCACGCTCCCCGAAGACAGCCGGAGTAGGTCTCGGGTCTTCACGGCGCCTGCGCACAGGCTATGCGCAGGCGCCGTGAATAGCCAAGCCTATTTCGGCTATTTCCGGAGAAGCGTGACGTGCCAGGGCCGGCCGTCAATCACCTTCTCTCACCATAGGAACGCCCATTCCCCGGAATCTTCAATGAGCCATAGCACAGTGAGTACGGGGATAAAAAATGTAAGACCGGCATACCGTAGCTCGCGCTACGATGCCGAATGTAATGGTCTAATAAAAAAAAACATTTTTTTTTTTTTAACAGGGTGAACCCCCGCTTTAAGCTCAGCTGTAGAATTTACGATATTCATTGTCTATAACTTTGTTAAATTTTCTAGGTCTTTTCACATTTTTGCTTCTGCTCTTGATAAGAATGGATGACTGGCAGGGCAATATAATAATTGTTGTGTACATAGTTATGAGTATAATGTTCTGTTGGACCTTGGTGTGGTTGGAGTCATACTAGATCTTGTTAAATGTTGAAGTTTGATGACACAAATAAGTCTCCTTTGCCCTGAAAAGTTCTAGATACCAAACACAAAACACACAACAGAACATTACACCAGTGTTTATAGACTTTAATAAAGTAGGCGTACATAGCTTCCAACTTTCCCTGATTTTAATGGACTGTCCCTCATTTGGAACAAAGTCCTTCTGTCCCTCTTTCCATCTCATTTGTCCCTTATACCTTATTTTGCCCTGATCTATATAGTTGTATATAAAATGTACTACTTATCTATCAAAAATGTCTTCCTATTCCTAAATTGCTGCATTTGTAAATTCCAAAAGCCAATATAAAGGAATAGTAGTGGTAAAAAAGCACTTATGGGTTAAACCATTTTTTTTTTTACAATTCTACTTTAAGGGGGGTGAGGCAGGGGGTGTGATCTATGCCTACATACTTTTGCTAATAGATGTCTCTCATTCCCATCTCAGAAAGTTGGGAGGTATGGGTGTAAGTGGCCAACCATCCTTCATTTTATATGGCCACAGATATACAATCTTCCCCTATAACAGCCACCCTTTAGCTTTGCTTGTTCTTGGGTTTTAGTCTGAAAAACTTGTTCTTTCCCCAGTGGGTTATGGAAGGGTTCAGGCTGGAAAAATTGTAGGTTACAAAGGCCACTATACTCTTTTTTAGCGGATTGGATTGGAGGTAGGACAGCAGTCGATTTACATTTGCCACTCCTTAGAGGTGAATGGAGGGTACAATTGGGTCGGATTGACCGTGTAAAAGGGGCCCAAGGCTGCTTTCACACTGATGTGCTGTGATTTACCGATGCAGTGTACCTTTGGCTTTCCTGCACTTTGCAATAGACTTCTATTATATTCTGCATGTTTGGTGCATTTTCAGAATGTGTATGGCTCAGTGCAGGTAACCCGCAGGTGCGCTGCTCTGCATCTTTGGGTCAGTTTCAAAGCAGCCCAGTAACCACTGCAGAACACATATGCCCATATATACACTGTGATTTTAGTAATAAACTGACCTTTAATAACAATATTCTATTCCATCCCAGAGCAGGAAGTCACTGGCCACATCAGAGGGCCCCCGCGGGCCACGTGTGGCCCCCGGGCCACTGGTTGGGCACCCTGATCTACTCCATTACACATAAAAAGAAAAGACATCAGAAAAAATAAAATGTCATACAGAAGCTTAGCCAACTAAAAAAATAATATAACTACTCCATCCTCATACACAGCCCTTCTTAACCTTTTCACTATGGAGGAAATCTTGAGATAACTTTATGATCTCAGGGAACCCTTGCTAATAATTAACATGTCTAATGCCGCGTACACAGGATCGGAAATTCCGTCAACAAAACCGTGGATTTTTTTCCAACTGAATTTTGACTCAAACTTGACTTGCATACACACGGTCACACAAATGTTGTCGAAAATTCCGAACGTCAAGAACGCGGTGACGTACAACACTACGACAAGCCGAGAAAAATTAAGTTCAACGATTCTGAGCATGCGTAGGATTTTGTGTGCGTCAGAATTGCATACAGACAATCAGAATTTCCGACAAGAACTTTTGCTGTCGGAAAAATTGAGAACCAGCTCTCAAATTTTTCTTGTCGGAAATTCCAACAGCAAATGTCCGATGGAGCCTACACACGGTCGGAATATCTGACCAAAAACTCACATCGAACATTTGTTGTTGGAAATTCTGACCGTGTGTACACGGCATTAAAGCAGGGGTTCACCCTAAATTTTTTTCTGAACATTACATCCAGCATACTAACGACATTTACAGTATGCACTTTTTTTTTTTTTTTTTTGCCGTACATATGGTTATATTGTGATTTTCTCCCCGGCTTCCGGGTTCTGATTCCCACGGGACTGGGCGTTCCTATCCCTGGGTTAGATGATTGACGTGTTGTGAAAAAGTTCCCATGTCGCACAAGGCGCGTCACCAGTTTTCCATAAATAGCCGAGCTGCGAGTCAGCGCTATATGGCGCCTGCGCCCGCCGCGTAGAGCTGACTGCGCAGGCGCCGTATAGTGCCGACTAGCAGCTCGGCTATTTACAGAAAACTGGGGACGCGCCTTGTGCGACATGGGAACTTTTTCACAACACGTCAATCATCTAACCCAGGGATAGGAACGCCCAGTCCCATGGGAATTAGAACCCGGAAGCTGGGGAGAAAATCACAATATAACGGTATGTAAGGCGGAAAAAAAAAATACCTGCATACTGTAAATGTCGTTAGTATGCTGGATGTAATGTTAGAATTTTTTTTTTAAGGTGAACCCCCGCTTTAAGCTCTCAGTACTGTGATGGTTACTAGGAATAATGCTTTTTATATGGTTCTAATCAGTGTAGAGAATCTTCCCTGAAAGGCAGTTAAAAAGATCATAGTTGTCAGTGGTTACTTATCTGAAAGTCAGAAAGTATTCATTGTACCCCTTGCAACCTCTGAACATCTGGTTCTGAAGGAACCCTAGAGTTTCATGGAACCCTGGTTGAGAAAGGCTGCTTTAACATATAAAAGTCTTCGTAGACTGACATTACAATCGGCCCATGTAGAACACTCCCTCTTATGTGATAATACAACTTTTCTACAAGCAGAGCCACTTTATTCTAACATATTAAGAGATATAAAGAAACAACATACGATATACTCTCTAAAGCAGTGGTTGCCAACCAGTGATCCGTGTGCCACCGATGGTCCACAAGAAAATGTTGGTGGTCCCCAGGGGTTCTGACATAAAACAAAATTGTATGTATACTGCCCAATGTTTTTTCCAGTGTTGTTTTCAATGTATGCTGACAGTCAATACGAGGCAGTGACATTAATACCCGATGCCTCCTCTGTAGTTCCAGCTCCTGTGAACTCAGAGGGAGGTGTCGGGGTGGACGATCCCACATATGAAAATAAAGGAAGGGGCTTTCGGCAGTGTGGGGCATGGGAGCTGTAGGGATGGGTCTTCCCCTTTCCTATAACAACAAACCCCCTCCCTCTCTCTCCTAACCCGGCCATCTCTTCAGCTCAGTTCTTCTCCCCATGAGGCCACCGCTGGTTCCTGTAGTGGAGGACTGGCAGCCCAGTCAACATAAGCTGGACAGCAAACTCACCTTCCTCAATGATCAGGGGCTGGCCATACTCACCTGACTCTGCAACAATAAGAAGGTAAATCATGTGTGCAGGGCCTGAGCCAGGAACCATGACAACAGGGGTGACTAGGGATCTGCACACACAGGGGGGCTCCTGACAGACAGGGGGATATCTGAGACCTGGGAGATGCCTGGAATGTGCATGGGGTAATGGAGGAGACACAAAGGGGTGCAGGATGAGGAGCCCAGCTGCAGGGAGGAGTGGGAGAAGGAGGAGGAAATCTTCCATGATTGCACAAATCACTGCATCACCCATAACTGATCTACCATCCCTGATCACCGGCAAGGCATGGAGTAGATAGAGATGAGGGGTCCGGAGATCTGTCCTATCCATCCTGGCTGGTGATTTCTGTCAACGACAGACTTGGCCCTCACACACCAGACTTTTAGCCCCTGGCAAAATTCACCTTCGCCTGAGTAGACAAAAATCCTTGCATCGGCCCTGCCTGCTTCCATGTCCAAGAAGTCAAGGGTTACCCTCCTCTTATTTTCCAAACGTTTATTATTCTGCCTCAATTGTATTCTGTTAAACAAATATCCATGATGATTAGCTTGGGTTTTTGTAGGCCTGGTAGACTTTGTAGATTGGGAAAACCATGCAAAGATGCTGAAAAATGCTTTTGATGGGCTTCAAAAGACTGTCATGTTTTCAACTCTCCACATTATTGGGTTAGAATGGGAATTTATAAAGGCATTTAACCACTTCCCGCCTGGTCAATAGACAATTGACGTCCGGGAAGTGGTTCTGTAATCCTGACTAGTCGTCTATTGACGTCCAGCAGGATAACATGCCGGCGCGCGCCTCCGGCAGAGGCTCTTTACCACGTAATCAGCCGTGTCCAATACAGCTGATGACGATGTAAACAGGAAGAGCCGTTGATCGGCTCTTTCTCACTCGCGTCTGACAGACGCGAGTAGAGGAGAGCCGATCGGCGGCTCTCCTGACAGGGGGGGTAAACGCTGATTGTTTATCAGCGTAGCCCCCCGCTGATGCCCACACTGGACCACCAGGGAAGCCACCAGGACCACCTGGGAAGGGGGCAACATGGATGGCCAGGTATGTACCACCTGGCCATCCACATGTTACATTTTTTTTGCAATAGATGCCAATCAGTGCCCACAAATGGGCACTGACTGGCAACATGGGCACAACATATGAAACATTTAAAAAAGTGCCCAGCAATGCCACCATCAGTGCCACCCCTCAGTGTCCATCAGTGCCACCCCTCAGTGACCATCCATGCCCATCAGTGCCCACCTATCAGTGCACATCTGTGCCACCTATCAGTGCCACCCATAAGTACCCATCAGTGCCACCCATAAGTGCCCATCAGTGCCGCATACCAGTGCCGCCTATCAGTGCCCATCAGTGCTGCCTATCAGTGCCACCTATCAGTGACCATCATCAGTGCCCATCAGTACCACCTCATTGGTGCCACCTTATCGGTGCCCATCAGTGCCGCCATATCAGTGCCCGTAATTGAAGTAGAAAATGTACTTATTTACAAAAAAAATTAACAGAATTTTTTTATTTTTTTTTATTTCGGTATTTTTTTAGTTGTTGCGCAAAAAATAAAAATCGCAGAGGTGATCAAATACCACCAAAAGAAAGCTCTATTTGTGGGAACAAAATGATAAAAAAATTGTTTGGGTACAGTGTAGCATGACCGCGCAATTGTCATTCAAATTGCGACAGTGCTGAAAGCTAAAAATTGGCTTGGGCAGGTAGGTGCATAAGTGCCTGGTATGGAAGTGTTTAAGGGACCATACTTTCACCCTAATACTTTTCACAAAATTATCTTTGGTTCAGGGGCACTTCTTCCTATTTCCAACAGGAGCTGATAAGGTTGCCCGCTTCTCCCTACACTCTAGATATAGCCTCTCCCAGCATTCTGCCAAACATTTAACAAATCCCAGATCTACTTGAGGATATTGTTCTCTTAAAAAAAAAATCTAAACCCAAGAACAAAAAATATTTTGCAGATTACCAGTCCTTAGATGTGGTGGTGGCATTCATTTTCTTTTTTTCAAGCTTTAAATTCACTTTATTTTCGACTGTTCATTCCGACAGTAAAACACTGCCTGCCCTAGATTGACAATGCTCAATCACTGTACTGTATATAGTATATAGAAAAGCTCCCCCTCTCCTCATCTCCACAACATGAGGGAGAGGTGTTCTGTAATTCAAATAAACAATAAGGCATGAATAAAAGAAGTGCTTGAGAATTTGGTTCAAACAGAAAGTTACAAGTTCACTGGGTTTCTGAATGCCACTACATCTAAGGACTGGTTAGCTGCAATATATTACATTTTCATTCTTGGGTTTAGATAAACTTTAACGTTGCCCAACCCAATAGTGTTCCCCCTAACCTCCAAATCAGGAAAGACCCTCTTACATGAAAGAAGTTCCCTATTTCTTGGATAGGAAAAATGGTCCGATGCAAGATTTACTCTCTTCTGCTTACTTGCCCCGGCGTTACGAATGCTCCTGATTCAGGAACATCGTAACGCCGACTGCAGCCTAAAATCTGCGTGGCATAAGGCTCTTATGCCACGCATATCTTAGGCTGCATTCTAGCGATGACCGCTAGGGGGCGCTCCCAATGTGCTCAGTGTATAGTATGCAAATTGCATACTAACACCGATTCACAATGTTGCGCGAGCCCTGCGTACGCAATTTACGTAGTTTCCATGCGGCGTGTTTAGCGTAAGGCTGCCCCTTCTAATAGCAGGGGCAGCCAATGCTAAAGTATACCCGTCGTTCCCGCGTTCCGACGTTCGAATTTTACGTAATTTGTTTTAAGTGATTCGTGAATGGCGCTGGACGCCATTCACGTTCACTTTGAAGCGAATGACGTCCTTGCGACGTCATTTGCCGCAATGCACGTCGGGAAAGTTTCCCGACGGAGCATGCGCTCTACACTCGGTGCGGGAGCGCGCCTAATTTAAATGATTCCCGCCCCTAAGGGATCATTTACATTAGGCGCCCTTACGCAGGGCAAGTTTACACAGCGCACACGCAATTTACGGAGCTACTGCTCCGTGAATCGCGGGTAGAGCAGTAAATTTGCAGGGGCGCAGGGCAAAAACGCTGCCCTGCGCCTCCGCAAATAAGGGGCAAATCTACTTGAATCCAGGCCATTGAGCTTAACTATGAGGCCTCGTACACACGACCGAGGAACTCGTCGTGAATGAAACATCGTTTTCCTCGACGAGTTCCATGTTAGGCTTGTCGAGAAACTTGACAAGCTTGCTTTGCGTACACACTGTCAAGACCAAATCTCCTCGTTCTAAAACGCGGTGACGTACAACACGTACGATGGCAGGGGAAGTTCGATTCCACTGGCACAACCCTTGGGGCTGCTTTTGCTAATCTCATGTTACTGCATGTTAAGTAAAAGTTTGGTAAGAGACGATTTGCACTTTTCAGACTGTTACAGCTTGACAAATGTGCTATCTCCATTACAAACATTACTTTTACCGAAGGTGCGCTCCCGTCTCATACTTTATTCTGAGCATGCGCGGGTTTCTAAGCATACACACGAACGTGTTTCTCGTCGAAAACCAGCCCGACGAGGAACACGATGAGGAAATTGAGACTCCCGACAAGGAAAAAGAGAACTTGTTCTCTTTTTTTCTCGTCGAGTTCCTCTACAGTTTTCTCTACAGTTTTCTGTCGAGGAAAACAGTCGTGTGTACGAGGCCTTAGGCAGGAAACACATCAAGCATGAATGGTCCCCTATGCATATATCTATAAACAAAAGTTTTTATTTTTATTTTACAAGAAAAACTTAAAAATGTTTTTTTTTTTTAAAACAGGGTTTACTTTTGTGCTGTCGATTTAATTTTAATACACTTTTGTTCTGACATATATTTATCTTAATATGAGACAATTTTTCATGATGAATATGGTTGCCTAATGTATCATAATTTATATTTTTCAAAGATTTGAAGCGGGTTGTGACAATTTGTAAATTGTCTGCTGGGGCAAGACTGATGCAATTCATGTCTAAAGGTGGTGAAAAAGTGGAAATTTAAAAGTCACCCCATGGAAGAACCAGATATTTTATTTGCAATATCGCCTTTAACCAGCAGGTGGTAATACAGAACTCTTCCAATCAATCTATCCATATCCTTAACAATGGGGCAAGTACCATGTGTCAGATTTCAATATATTTTATGGCCACTACCTCTCTGAGTTTTTTTTACCCAAAACTTTGGGGAAAATCATGAGATTGTCTTGGAGTCAATGGAGAAGGCAAAATTAAGAGGGCTTTCTGAGGGTTAAGGAAGCTCCTTTCAACCATATGTTCTTGTGCCAAAAAAAATCCCCCCTTATTAATACATGTTTCTTTTTTTTTTTTTGCACACAGAAAAAAAAACAGGACATAGAAAAAAAACATTTAATGCAACAGTACACAAATAATCAAAACAGAAAGAAAAAAAAACATTTAATGCAACAATTACAAATAATCATCAAAAGCACATAAAAAGGAGACAAACAAATAATAAATAAACTACCCTAAATACACCCCTCAAAAAATAAATAAAAACTCACACCTTCTCAATTATAAGAAGATTACACATTTTGCCTAAGCAGCTCATGCTGCAAGACTATGATCTTTCTTGTTTTGGTGAAATTGTGACAAAATCACTGAATTCATTTCTATCCTTGATGTATCTATTGTGTTCAATGGGAAAATGTTGGATTGTAACTTGTTGCCATGGTAGAACATTTCTATAAGAAGGAAACAAACATTCAGTCATGGTCAAAAATGTTGTCACCCCCTGTATTTCTGTTAAATAATGGACCTCTTCGCCCAGATAATTGTTGCAGTTAGAAATGTTTAGGCATTCTCATGTTTATTTCTTTTGTTTGTATTGGTATGACACAAAAAAAAAGTGGAGAAACAAAAAAGCTACGCTAAATCTGACACTTTCTACGCAAAACTCCAAAAATGGACTGGGAAAATTATTGGCACCCTCAATTTAAAATTTGGTAGCACACCCCTTGCAAAAAAATTACTGAAATCAATTGCTTCATGTAACCATCAATGAGTTTCTTACACCTCTCTACTGGAGTTTTCACCAACTGCTCCAGGTCTCTCAGATTGGAAGGGTTCCTTTTCCCAACTGCTGTTTTAAGATCTCTCCAAAGGTACTCTATGGGATGTAGATCTGGACTTATTGCTGGCCAGTTTAGTACTCTTCCAGGTGCTTTTCGACGTGTGCTTTGGGTCATTGTCATTGGTATATTGTCAGCACCTGTTGATTAATACCGAAGAGTTTAATTTAAGAGCTTTACAAACTTGGAATGCAATTATTTCTTACAATTTTGAGAAGGTGCCAATAATTTTGTCCAATCCATGTTTTGAGTTTTGCCTAGAATGTGTCAGATTTGGCTTTTTGTTTCTCTACTTTTTTGTGTCATACTAATACAAACAAAATAAACCAACACTGACAATGCCTAAACTTTTGTCATTGCAACAATTTCCTAGGCAAAGTGGTGCATTATCTAAAGGAAATGCAGGGACAAAGTTCCCCATACTCATCTCCCCTTTAGCCATGCAATATGTGTAAGCTACCTTGCTGGTGCCACCAGCTTCTCCTCGGATTCTTCTTGGTTTGGGGTCTTTGGCCATGTTTATTGGCTGGGCTGGGATGATCTAAAGGGGTTGTAAAGGCAATGCTCACATTCACTGCCAGCCCCTCTGTTAGGATAAACTGTACTATACATTGTATGTAGTTTTTGAAATTTCTTCTCCTAAATCAGGGATCCTCAGACTACGGCCCTCCAGCTGTTGCGGAACTACACATCCCATGAGGTATTGTAAAACTCTGACATTCACAGACTAGGCATGATGGGAATGGTAGTTCCTGAACAACTGGAGGACCATAGTTTGAAGACCCATGTCCTAAATACCTTATTTCTCCTCGCCGATTGCTCTCTTCCTCCGATGTATGTACTACAGAGGGAGGGGCCGAGGTCTCTTTCTGACGTCTGTCGGGTGGTCACATGACCTCTCTCTGTAGTACATACACCGGAGGAAGAGAGCAACGGGTGGTCACAGACAAGACATCAGAGGGAGATCTCAGCCCCTCCCTCATACATCGGAGGAAGACAGCAAAGGGGCGGTCACATGACCGCTGATCAATGAGGAGAAATAAGGCATTTAGTAAAAAAAAATGTTTTTAAATGACATACACTGTATAGTATACAGTATGTTATTCCAGCAGAGGGACTGGCAGTGATTGTGAGCAGTAATTTTTACACATAAGATAGAGTAAGCGCTAGCACCAGCAGCAGTGGAAATGCAGCTAAAACAAATAAAAACGGGTGAGCTCATGAGAGCTAATTAAAATTTTAGACTGTTGAAATAGTCATTTGAGTTCGTAATAAAACACTTGCAGGCAGCCTAGTGAAGATTGGAAGCAAATCTGAAGGCAGAAGAGGAAAACACAATGGCGCCACTCTAATGCCCTGTACACACGATCGGTCAATCTGATGAGAACGGTCTGATGGATTTTTCCATCAGTTAACCGATGAAGCTGACTGATGATCAGTTAAAAAAATTATCGTGTCAGAACGCGGTGACGTAAAACACAACGACGTGCTGAAAAAAACAAAGTTCAATGCTTCCAAGCATGCGTCGACTTGATTCTGAGCATGCATGGATTTTTAACCGATGGACGTGCCTACAAATGAACGTTTTTTTTCTATCGGTTAGGTATCTATCGGTTAATTTTAAAACAAGTTTCACATTTTTTAACCGATGGATAAATAACCGATGGGGCCCACACACGATCAGTTTGGTCTGATGAAAACGGTCCATCAGACCGTTCTCATCGGATTGACCGATCGTGGGTTCGCGGCATAAGTGTAATAAGTATGCAATAAATGCTACACTACTTATTACACTTAGAGTGGCGCCATTGTGTTTTCCTCCTCAGCAGTCATTTTTATACTGCTCGGAACAGTGCTAGAAGGAAGGGGAGGGGTGGCTTACACACGGAGCTGACAGGCAGGGGGGGGGAGAGGAGGACATAGGACAACTGCGGATGACAGAGGCACATAAACTGACCACAGTATCAGTGCTCAGCAGCCATAATAAACCGTGGTCAGTTTACAGGTGGGAGGGCAGAACCAGGCAGGATCAGCCAGGTACTTTAGGTGATAGAAGGGGACCAAATTACACAGCACAAACACTTTGCTGTTATTCATGCTTTAAAGGAACAGGATCCTTTTTTCTTTTTTTGGGGTAACAAACACTTTGACTCCCATGTGCATAACAGTTCATTCATCCTTGCACTGAGGTATGTCGTGAATGTGCACTGAGCTGTGAATGCATAGCTTAGTACACATTATAAAGCACCTGTTGTCTGCCTCAGTTTGTAAGAAGGAGTCCTTTGCCAGTCTGATGTTTGTTAATAGGAGACCGCCTGTACATGCATTTTTACCTTCCTCCTTGACTCATAGTGCGCTCAGCCTATAAGCGGCCGCAGCAATGTCCCGTCGCGGCCGCTGATAGGCTGAGCGCACTGTGAGTCACCGACCCGCAGGAAGCGGAAGAGACCGGGACCGGAGAACGGGACGGCGATATCGGAACAACGGGGGATCATAGGCAGGTAAGTGAAAGTTTATATTGTATAGTTTTACAGCCCGGGCACAGCGGGGGTTAAAAGTTTTAGGTCAGAGAACTCCTTTAAGAACTCTGCTATCCCTGTTTCAGCGCCTGTGTATTTGTTGAGTTTTTACTCTCTAGATCTAGCTCCTTCAAAAAAAAAAAAATGTAAAAAAAAAAAAAAATGTATTCAATTATTTAAATTTGTTAAAAATAAAAGTTAATAAACCTCCTCTTCCTAGGTCCCAGCAAATAATCTGCATGCTCTAGCCAATCGTTGCTTTCACCTGTGTGAAGAGTTAATAATCACAAACCTGTGGAAATGGCATCATCATGATAACTTTTACCATGCAAACACAATTTATCTTAATCTGACATTAAAGTATAACTAACATTTTTTTTCCGTTTTGGATAGAGTGCAAAAGAATTAGAACGCCTGTCAGGTTTTTTTTTTTTTTGCGTTCTGTGCCCCCGTTAATGAAATTCTCCCTCTCTATTTGTCCTGTTTACCATTATCATTGAAAGTGAAAGTAAAAGAAAAAGCACACATTTTGGGTTGTCCCCAGAAATGTAATAGAGAGGAAGTTTTCCAATCGGGACACTAGTTCTGGTTCAAGGAATTCCCATAATTTGCTGGGATTTCCACCCACTTCCTCTTTGGCTATGGGACAGGAAGTGAAGCGAAATCTCAACAATGGGACACAGATGGCATAAAAAAAAGTCTGACAGGGGTTAAAACCATCACTTGCTCTATCTAAAATGAAAATAAAAAAGCTTTGCCTATAGTTATACTTTACATTTTACGCAAAATATTAATTTTTGCTTAGTTTTAATTAGAGATGCCGACACAGTAAATCAACCTTTGTGTTTATATTAAAGTGTATATTTTGTTAGTCCGTTAATCAGCATGCTTTTAGGTCAGCCCACTCCACAAATCCCTAGTTCTAGTTGCTGAGCTGTCAATGTGAGGCTGCTTGCGTGTCTGTTCTCTATGGGATAGCAGTGCATGCTCCAAGTAGTGAACTTGTATCTTGCAGCAACAATACCAGAAACGATCTGTAATTACCATGAACTGTGACATAGCATGACGATCTCTGGACCAGGAAGGGAACATAACGAAAGACAACTGAAACCTATATGACAAACAAATGTTTCTACCAAGAGCCTTGATCCTCCAGGAGCAAAAACAGCCTAAAGTGCAAAGCTGCCCATTACAGCAATATATCATAATAAATTGTAACGAAACAACTAACATAAACCAGGGACACAGCAGACTGTAGGACATTTATTGCGGACATGTACATGACTTATTTCAATTAAAAACAATTAACAATGACTTAAACCGTATTTTCTTCTTCCTTAAGAAATGCTTTTATTGTTTCAGAGACATTGCTTGAGGTCCTGAATAAATGCCTGGCACAGCTTGTTTCTAAGAGGAAGTAATAAATTGCTCCATAAAATTCTGATTAGCCTAAAAGTTGAAACATCTGATAATCATAAGAAGGTATTTTGCAGAAAGAAAAGTATTTACTGGTAATTTTATTTCATAGTAAGTAGTCAGTGGCATTGCAAGGGAATATAAAAGTGGATCTATCATTAACATTTTCACAGGAAATGGATCAGTAGAGCACAAGTGTTAAAGTGACACTAAATGATATCCCTTTTCTTCAAAAGAATCCATACACAATTATTACAGAAGACGTAGCCCCTCTTAAATATCTGCCCTAGCCCTATTGTGAGCCGACATTTAAAAAAAAGGGCGCATGTGCAGATGTGTTGTTGGTCTCTTCTAAGCATTTAGGACAGGGGTAGACAACCTTGGCCCTCCAGCTGTGGGAAAACTGCAAGCCCCATGAGACATTGCAAGACCCTGACAGTCACAGGTATGGCTCCTAGAGGCAGAGGCATGATGGGATTTGTAGTTTCAAAACAGCTGGAGTGCCGAGGTTGCCTACCCCTGATTTAGGAGTTGTCAGAGACCAGCGGCACATCTGTGCATGTGTGTCAGAATACTGTGCTTCTGCACAGATGCTGATATCTTCTGGTGGACGGGCACTATAGTGAATTTGTGTGCATTCATGGAAATTCATGGCACATATGACGCCAATGTGCAAAATCTGGTGAAGCTCAGTATAAAAACCAATCAGCTTTCAGTTTTTTCCCCTAAAGCTTAATTGAACAAGCTGAAGCTTAGAAGCTGGTTACCATACACAGCTTCACCAGTTTTTTTGCACTCTTCCGTTTCAGTAAAACAACCGCACTGCCTCCTGGGATAACTATGACGTAGAAAACCCAACAGGCAGCAAAGCTTAGCTAAGGCTGGAAACCTCAAAGAGGAAAACAAAGGGGAGGGTTTTCAGATCAAATCCAGAGACCAGTGTGTGAAATGACATCAACATTCAATAGATTCGCAGTATAGGGGTATATGAGTGACGCCTTTTCCATTTGTCTTGAACTCAATTAACAAGTAGAAAAGGGGGGGAGAAGGGTAAAAACCCATAAAGTTTAGATGAGAGAAGAGATAACCGCTCAGATGAACCAGAGAGCCAATCTCCTTAAATCCGAACCATGGGTGCAGGCTGACGCGTTTTGCACTGTATATCAGTGCTTATTCATATGAATAAGCACTGAGAAACAGTGCGAAACGCGTCAGCTTTTGTTCTGATTCTTTTGGTCGTGGCATGTAATTTTGTGACCAATTTTTATTAAAAAGGAACTGTTTTGGAGTGCGGCTGTCCCAGCTTTTCTTTCTTCAAGTTTGCATAAAGTTTAGATAGTGACAAAGGGATGGGGCAGACAGCGATCCCCATGAAACCTTAAAGTGCTGTACTGCCTTGCAACATAAAAAAAAAAAAAAACAGTACAAAAAAAATAAATAAAAATACAATAAATAGTTCTAGCATTTGACAAAAAGTTGGGGGGGAGTAGTTGTTGTTTAGGTAAGTTAAGTTCCGCTTTACTGGTCCAGTAATCTATTTTTCAAAAATTCATGCTGTGTTTTTCTGCCTCCTCATAATGTCCTCTGTGAACACCTGAACCTCTCCTTTTCCTTCTATATTTTGCATATGTACGTTAGTTGCAGTTATGTGCACTGCTCTATATACACTTCAACTTCCATAGTCCAGAGTCCAACTCAGGATCAAGCATGGGAGTGTGGTTCCATTTCTACATAAAGTGGGAGAATGAATGTAGCCACCCTATAAAACACACAGGACTCCTGTGCAATTAGCTCCACAGTCACCCCAGAGCTGTGTGAACTGGCTTCATTGACAGATGGTAACAGTCTCTTAACATGTGAATTGGTTGCGGGGGAAACCCGCATCCAATTTGCAATAGTGTGAACTCATGCTCCACCTGCCGCTGCACAGGGCAGGGGAAACTCCATAAGCAGGTTCATACTCACCTCTTCCAATTGGTTTCTGCTTTACTCAAACCTTTGAGTGGGCTCAGCACTGACACTCAGCACTGTTCTCCTATGCAGCAATAAGGTGATGATATGCTCCCGGGCTTCCATCTAGCTGCAGATCCACCAAAATCACAGTGTCTCCCAAATCCCATAGTGCCACCCAACCTCCCATAGTCACCTGCAGTGTCCTCAAACCTCTCCCAGTTCCTGCAGTGCCTGCCACCCTTCCACAGTGCTACCCTAGCTTGCTGCAAAGCCTACAGCCCCCTAGTGTTTCCAACAGTGTCCCACAGCACCCTTCAGCCCCTGCAGTCTCCCTTATTTCCCCTGCTAAGCCCCGGACTCCTGAAAATACTTTATCTACCAAAGTTGCCCCAGCTCCCTCCAAAAATGTAATCTGCTACAAGGCCACCAAGTCTATTAACCCCCACCAGAACCTTCATCTTCCTACAGTAAAACCCAGCCCCATCCAGAGCCTTCCAAAATTTCAATACACTGAGCAAAATTATAAATGCAACACATTTGTGTTTACCTCTATTTATCATGAGCTGAACTCAAATATCTATAACTTTTTCTATGTACACAAAAGGCCTATTTCTCTCAAATATTGTTCACAAATCTGTCTAAATCTGTGTTAGTGAGCGCTTCTCCTTTGCCAAGATAATCCATCCACCTCATAGGTGTGGCACATCAAAATGCTGATTAGACAGCATGATTATTGTACAGGTGTGCCTTAGGCTGGCCACAATAAAAAGCCACTCTAAAATGTGCAGTTTTATCACACAGCACAATGCCACAGATGTCGCAGGTTTTAAAGGGTGCATGCAGCTGGCATGCTGACTGCAGGAATGTCCACCAGAGCTGCTACCCTCGAATTGAATGTTCATTTCTCTACCATAACCCAATTACAAAGGCGTTTCAGAGAATTTGGCAGTACATCCAACCTCAGACCGAAGACAACATATAACCACACCAGCCCAGGATCTCCACATCTAGTACCTTTACCTCCAAGATCCACATGGACAGCTGCTGCAACAATCGGTTTGCATAACCAAAGAATTTCTGCACAAACTGTCAGAAACTATCTTAGGGAAGCTCATCTGCAAGCTCATCGTCCTCAACGGGGTCTCAACCTGACTGCAGTTTGTCGTCATAAAACCTACTTGAGTGGGCAAATGTTCACATTCAATGGCGTCTGGCACTTTGGAGAGGTGTTCTCTTCACGGATGAATCCTGGTTTTCACTGTACAGGGCAGATGGCAGACAGCATGTATGGCGTAGTGTGGGTGAGCGGTTTGCTGATGTCAACATTATGGATCGAGTGGTCTATGGTGGCGGTGGCAGAGACAGCAATAAATGCCCCTCCCTACTCTATCAAAAAATAACAAAAAAAACAAGCCTTGATATAATTCAATACCTGTAATCATGATTGCACATACCTCAGGGTATTAACCCCTTCCTGCCTACCGGCCATGACCCCTTAACTGGGTCTTAAGGTGGGGGGGGGGGCTGGACTTCCTGATCATGTGACCACTGTGATTGGCTGTGACATCCAGCTGACTAACAATAACAAGAGACTGAAAGCTGATGGTGAGAATGCAGCATGTGTGAAAATATAGCAAAGAATCCTCAGCATGGGGGAGATTTACTAAAACTGGTGCACTCAGAATCTGGTGCAGCTGTGCATGGTAGCCAATCAACTTCTAACTTCAGTTTGTTCATTTAAGCTTTGACAATAAAACCTGGAAGCTGATTAGCTTCCATATAGAGCTGCACCAGATTTTGCACCATGCAATTTTAGTAAAAAAAAAACAGTGTTAAGGCCCTCCCTATATGCCGCCACACATATGCGTTACATGGTCAGCAAGAGAGTAAACCATTTCTCACTCTATCTACAACAATAAAATATTTGGCTCCAGATTAGCAAAAAACTGAATGATAGATAGGCATGGATAAACTTGGTCCAACAAATATCTGAGAACTCATTTTTTTGGTAGAGTTTATCTAAAAATTATAGCTACAGCCAACTTTATTTGAGGGAAACAGAATGATTAAAGTCCTTGACAGTTGAGCTCTACCACTGGGGAGAATTTTTCAACACATTCTGTCTTGAGACACAACAGGAAATTAAAAAAAAAATCCCTTTAAAGTGAGGAAAGATGTCGAAAGAGGTGTCCACGTTGGAAGATTTCCCCTCACTACCGGTGTCAGTGAAAACTGTGGCTTGGGTCAAGCAGAACCTGAGAATAGATAGCTGAGGTCAACCAAAAGAAAGAAAATAAATATTTCCAGCGATTAGGGAAAGGGTGGATGAAGGAAGATAATGTTGGTGAAGGTGAAGTGCATTTTTGTCCTGTTTACTGGGCACTGACGTCACACACACACGTCCCGCCTCCGCCACCGGCATTGGACCAGTGTTCTGTCGATTACAGGAGCTGGTCCAATAGCGATGGTGGAGGCGGGACTGTGTATGTGACTGCCGACTGAGAGCCGAGTACTGTAAACTGAAGATGAAGGCTCGGTGATTCCGGCGGTGCTTGTCCCCCTCCTAATATACTGCACTGCACGAGAGATGGTGAGGCTGCAGATAGGCATTAGGCTACATTGGATGGGTGCAGATCAGACTGCAGATGGGCACAGAGGCTGCATTGAGGCTGCAGATGGGCATCAGGCTGCATTGGATGGGCGCAGATCAGGCTGCAGATGGACACTGAGGCTTCATTAAGGCTGCAGATGGGCATCAGGCTGCATTGAGGCTGCAGATGGACACTATTTAGGCTACATTGATTGGAACTGACCATTATTTTTCTTCAAAGTGGTTTATTTGAAAAAAATAATAATTTTCCTGAAACTTTCCTCTTAAATTGGGGTGCATGTTATACGCCGATCAATACAGTAGTTTTTGCAGCTACTGTCTAGGGATTTCTAGAGAGCTGTGACATGAGACAGGGAAGAGTTTACAACAGCCTCTATGTCCAGATACTGTTAAACGGGATGGTAATAGGAATAGCCTGTGTTATTTTAAGGGCCCATTCAGGTCTATGCATGTGGGTAGAGGTACATTTTAGGTAGTGTCATCTCCATAATGCATCAACATGCTTTGCCTTTGTGCATTGACATACGTTATGAACATGTGCTGACGTTTATTGACAAAGCATTTTTTGGAGTTAACAGCAATTGACCTAGGCTTTTTAAAACCTGTTGCCAGTGTATCAAAATGCATGTTACATATGTTTTGATATGTTGCTGTTCACTTCTCTGAGTCTCCCTATGCACTAAAATGCAGAAAAATTGTAATTTATTGTTAAAAAGAGACAATGGGGTTGATGTACTAAAATTAAGAGTGCACAATCTGGTACAGCTCTGAAAAGAAACCAATCAGCTTCTAACTTTAGCTTGTTCAATTAAGCTTTGATAAAAAAAAAACATGGAAGCTGGATTTGATTTGATCAATCTGTGTTGATCGGCAAGGGTGGAATATTTTCAGTTGTTTTGCATCAATTGGCAGCCCTGAAATAATTTTGATTGATCAAATTATGTGTTTACATGGCGGAAACAGAGATGGGATTAATAAATTATGATCTCAAGTTATGACTGTGTCAACTATCTATAAATATCCACTTCCCTGTATGTGTCATTTCGATCAAATGGGTTGTCAACTATAGATCGTCTATTCCAAACAGAAGAGGTTGATCAGAAAAGTAATCAATCATTTATCAAAGTGTGTATGGCCACCATTAGTGTCTATTTTACAGTTAGTGATAAGTCAGGAGGTTAGAAATTTTTAGGAGCATTTTTTTTTTTTATTTACACTTTTTTTTTGTTAGCAAGCACATTGCCCAAAACTTATGCCTTGGACATTGCTTTAATGAAAACTATGGTATGAAAGCAACAAAACAGAATTTCTCTCAATGTTTCCCATGAAAGCTCTAGTTCACTTATCCATGTGGTATTTTGGAAAAATGGATTAGTAAAAGCCGCACACATGTGGATTGGATTGGCAACTTATCTTACCATGTCCTTTAGTTAGTTTGTAGAAATAGTTTTGTCCCATCTAAACTTTTTTTTAGCATTTGGTGAACTCAGAAGCATGATTGCTGCTGGTTCCCAAAGTACAGATGCTTGGAGTGATCAGCCAGGAGAGTCAACAGCTGGAAGTATTGGCAGAAATCAAGGTCTGTTTCATTCTTCACTTCTTTTGGTGGAAGTTCTGTCTGTACTCATGATGACTGAGGCAATTGGTATGTTTATTTCAAATTCACAAATTCTAATTGCCATTGAAAAGGAACAGAGAAAATTCGAAAAAAAGTTCTCCGTAGAAATTGCAACATCAGCAAATAAAGATCAGAGCCCTCACTACCTAGAGGGATCCAGATAACTGTGAGTTCACTGTTGGAACCAATATTTCTGAAGCAAATGCATGCTTTACACATGACAGGCAAAACAACAGGTTTACTTTAATGTCGACCTCCCAGTACAAAGTCACCTTTCCTTTGCTCTGCTGTCACGTTTGCTGTCTGTACCTGAGGATCTAATGCCACGTACACGCAGTCGGAATTTCCGACAAGAAAAGTTCGATGTGAGCTTTTGGTCGGTAATTCCGACTGTGTGTAGTCCCCATCGGACTTTTTCTGTCAGAATTTCCCACAGCAAAAATTTGAGAGCTGGTTCTCGAATTGTCCGACGGGAAAACTTCTTGTCTTAAATTCCGATCATCTGTATGCAATTCCGACGCATGCTCGGAATCAATTTGATGCATGCTCGGAATCATTAAACTTCATTTTTCTTGGCTCGTTGTAGTGTTGTACATCACCGCGTTCTTGACGGTCGGAATTTTGTGTGACCGTGTGTATGAAACTCAAGTTTGAGCCAAAATTCCATCGGAATTTCCGATTGTGTGTACGCGGCATAAGGCTTAAGGTAGGCCTCCATGAGTTACACTCCTTCC